>NC_090439.1:4388585-4589286 GCF_031143425.1 Pleurodeles waltl
TTCAATTGGCATTCCAAGACAAAATACTTGTAAGGAAATTGTTACTATCCCACCTGTGGGCATACTGTACTAATCTCCATAATGTAACTGGTACGATGCCATTTGAATTACCGAGGGACAGACCTCATTTGACAAAACTACATCCCTATTGATTCACAGGGAAGGCAAGGATTGTTAATGACAATCTTTCTGAGAAAACAGATGTTTTGTGGGATACTGTAAAAGAAAAATAATCCAAAATGAAACAGTATTATAACCATAGAAAGGCAACGTCAAGAACAGCATGTTTGTTAGTGATGTTGTGAAAATTAGGGCCCATATTTATACTATTTTAGTGCTGCATTTGCATCATTTTTTGATGCAAAAGTGGCATAAACTTACAAACTACAGTTGTATTTTGTATGTTTGCGCTGATTTTACGTCAAACAATGACGCAAATGTGGTGCTAAAAAAGTATAAATATGGGCCTAGATGTCCACTTTCTAAATTGGAAGGGTGCAAATTCGATAACCCCATATGGATAGTTAAAACTGCAGGATCTGCCATTAAATTGGAAAATGGTGGGTGGTGGGATGTCTCACGTGCTGTGCAAGTAACACCTTCCAGGGAATTCTAAGACCTTTTCCTCTAGTTTCACTAATAGTGGAAATGAGGAAGGAGGGGAAATTGAAGGAGAAGCAGGTTCTACATCACAGATGTCTACTTTTTAACCTTCCAAAGTGTTACCTCCACAGGATTGTCCTGAGATTCTCCGAGTGGTTCAGGCTGATGCCAAGGATATGTCAAACAGAAGATCTTCATGCAATGTAAGCATGCCTACCAGATTTAAGGATAATGTTATGTATTAACTTTTTTCAAAGGAGACAAGACGTAATATCTATTGCTCTTTTATGCTGAATAATCTTTCATCAATGTATTGCTTTATAGGGTTATGGATGTTTTTGGATCTTGTCCTTTCCTTCCTCCCATCCTACCTCCCTTACTAAGCTGAGACTGAGCTGTTTATTGAATGTTGGATTTTGACAGTTGGGGCTGGGGGTGGGAGGAGTGGCATTCTGAGGGACATGTTGTATTCAACGAGTTGAATAAATGTGTGCTCCCCTGAGGTTCTTATGGAGAGCTCTTTCTGAGGTGGCGCGCTGACAAGAAAGCAGAGCGTGCAGCTGCCGACAACACAAGCTTGGAACAGCCTTTCGAATGCAGATGAAGTCTGTAGAGACTGCACAAACATGCTTTTGAGAAAGTGTCTGCAGTTCCACTCACCTAGTGGTATTGTTGTCAGAGAGCATTCATCAGATTTAATTCCATCCCCAAAGGCACTAAGGTAGTGCTTAATTTGAGCTGGTGGTTTCCAGTGCCTGGCACCGGCAATTAATTGTCAACATCATCACTTATGACGGTCTGCCACATGGTGACACTGTTTGTCTAATTTACAGAAGAGCACAACTACAGTTATTAATTAACTATTAATTAAAATGACTAATACCTGCTGTCCAAGCCATTCTTGTAGCTTTAGGGGCAAGGAATAGTCTGAATTGTCACACTTGTAGGAGTGTGATGGTCAGTAGCTGTGTTGGTACTGTCATTGGCAGCATTGGCAGGGGCAATGGGTGGTTCACGCTGCAGTAGCCTCCTGATGAGGGCCCTGACACTTCTTCTTACAGATTAAGCACTGCGCCAAGGATATATGCGAGGCTTGTGGCGTGCAACCGTTAGCCTGACACAGCACTAGGGATCTCATTGCCATTGTTAAAAAACAAAAGTACCAAAAGCAGATCCAAGAAGCAGTCATTAAGGGCCAGATGTAGGAAAGGAACATTTTGCGACTTGCAAATTGCGAGTCTGACCGACTCGCAAATTGCAACTCGCAAAATGGGATGCAGAAAGGTGTCTCAAACATCTTCTGCGATTCGCTATGGGGTCGCAAAGACCCACCTCAATAATATTCATGAGGTGGGTCGCAATTTGCTTCCCCATAGCGAGTCCCGGCACTCACAGGGATGGTGGCCTGCTGTAGTCAGCAGACCTCCATGTCTGTGACTGCTTTTTAAATAAAGCAGTTTTTTTTCTTTTTGCAGCCCGTTTTCCTTAAAGGAAAACGAGTTGCAAAAAGAAAAAACTTCCGAAACCATTTGGTTTCATTTTTTTCGGCATTCGGCTTTTGCGAATGAGTTACCACCAGTGTGACACTGGTGGTAACTGCGAGTTGGTTTGCGACCGCATTCGCGATCACAAAGCAACTCAGCATGGCGATGCGCTCGCAAATAGGAAGGGAACAACCCTTCCTATTTGCGAGTCGCATCCTCAAATTGCGAGTCGGTACCGACTCGCAATTTGAGGATGAGCATCGCGTTCGGCCTTTTGCATGCCGCAAACTGCGTTTTTCGCAGTTTGCAACATGCAAAAGGCTTCCTACATCTGGCCCTAAATGTATTATAAAAACACCACCATACTGTCAGCAGAGGTAAAACACAACTGTCAACAGTTGTTGCTTCTGAGAAGAAAGCCAACATTCCATTCTTGGGCACTTTAAGGCTTTACCAGTTGACACAAAGGACCGCCATGTTGGCAGTGGCGGTCAAACCACCAACAGGCTGGCGAAGAAGACCGCCAAATTATGACCATTGCAGTACTTCCAACAGAATACAGCCAAACTACCGGCAACACCGCCAATGCGGTCAGGCCGCTACGGATGATGGTAGCCACGTGCAGGCCGGCAGAGACCATGTTTCTGATGGACAGATTATGAGTTTGTGCACCACCAAGGTTTCCACTGCAGTCGCACCACTATGAAAACCCAGATGGAAACCAACTATATAAAAGGAGACACTCACCTACAGGAAGCCATACTTGTCCAGAGCTGCCATGGAACGAGAACTACATGTCCTCCCGCTGCTCCTGCTTGCCCAATGACTTCATACCCAGCGACGATGACAGCAACCATTAATACACACACTTACTTGTCACTGTTGTAAATTGTCAAAGTACCTATGCACACGCAACATACAATTCAGGAGCGGGTGGCGAGGGCGACACACGTAACCCCACACCGACACGCACACTCACACACAGCTACATGCACACCTGCACATACATGGTACACACCATACAGCCATCACACACACACGTCTAAAACACACACCAACCCCTAGAGATACACAGCACCGGCACTGTCACACACAACACACAACACCACCAAACGACATACCTATACCACAAAAGCTACATTATCAAAGCATTGTCAAGGACACACAATAGAGAATACCCCTTGACAAATCATACATACAACACCCAGTACCAGCTCCAGGGAATGAACAGACGCAACCACACACCCAAAAAATGCAGCACACGACATACCACGCAAACAGACTACAACGTATCTGACATACGATTCTGCACACACACTATGCACATAGTCCAAGCACTCAAAGGCACACAACACTGCAATAAACACATGTCAACACAAACATCACACAATACCAACACTACAACATGTCCACAACATATACATGCCCATCACACAACACACCCATCACTCGTGGACAAATGCAATGCACACAACCACACATGCTGCCCAAACAGAACAGGTAGCACAACTGCCACTGACACACAAATGCTCACACAGAAACAATGTCAGCCAAGACCAAAACTGTCATAAGGAAAGAAATGCAGGACAAAGATATGAGGTGTAAACCAACAACAGGTTGGTCCAACTACATATTATGAGTAAAATTAAAAGATCAATGTCCAAGGCCAGAGGCCAGTTCAACAAATATGTGTGCAACATGCACACAAAACACATGTTTGTGTCCCCAACTAGACCTCTGACTGCCAGGTAACCTCCACAGGTAGGGGCATCAAGGAGGCAGGTAGACACCTCAGGGATTAAGGGGGGCAAGAGGGGGTGATTTGGGCTTTGGATTGGGAGAGGTACCTCTGGGTTTAGGTTTGGGAGAGGGGGCTTAGGTAAAGGCTTTAGGGAGGCTTGGGAGCGGTTGACTTCTTGGCAGGGAGAGGGATATGGGTACTAAGTGTGACACAGTGGTTAGAGAGGCAGACCCTGATGCAGAGATCTAGCCCGGGACCAGGGTTCAATTCCCGCCTCAGCGGTTGTTGGGCTCAATTTCCCTGGACAGGATATTTCTCGCCTCAGTGCCTAATCTAATTCATGGGTCTCACTCTGCAGCTCTGGGCAATAGCTTGCTTAATCTCCAGAACGGCCCCAACAGCACTGGCATGCCTGGCTTCACCTTGGGGGTTGCCCAGGAGTGGGCACCTCACAGGGCAAAACCAGGAGGGGTTCCACAGCGGTATGCATTCAGCGCCTCGATACCTTAGGGTCGGAGTGCGCTTTACAAGTACGAATTTACATTTACATTACTAGCAGGGGAGGTTTTTGAGGTTCAAGGGCCAGATTTGGGGAGGGACAACAATGTTTGGGGGTATCACAGGGTGGGAGAGGAGTAGGGAAAAGGGAAAACTCAGAGAGGAAAGCTTTCTTTGACATATAGGGATGGTGATAGCAAAATGGTTTGGGTTTGGAGGGAGAGGGAGTGGGTGTAAGAGGTGTAGTTGTGGATGCCTTGGGTATATGTGTGTGTGAGGTAATACTTGTGGGTGGTACATGTCTGTTGCGTGGGTGAGTGTGGGCATTTATGTGTTTTGGAAGGAGGGGGGTGGAGGTGCTGGGAGATGCCATCGTGGATGGGTGACTGTCTGTTGGGGTGTTGACTACAGGTCTGGTGGATGTGCTGCATGTAGGCGTGTCTGTGGTTGTGGTGTCTGTGGATGTGGTGACTGGGGTGGATGTCTGAGAGACTGCTCTTGTGATGTCTGTGGGTAAGATAGGTGTAGTGGCTGGCTCTGTGAATGTTGGTGAGGTGTCAGCAGGTGTGTGTGCTGTTGTGTCTGTGATGATGGGGGTGGTGGGGGTGTCAGGGCAGGTTGTGACTGTTGATGTGTCTGCAGGTGTATGTTGCTTGTGTGCATGCCGGTGGTGTGTCCTATTGTGCTTGTGTTTGTCAGAGCTACCCCTGGATGTTGATGTGGATGCATGCTTGTCTGTCTGTGTGCTTTGGCTGGGGTGGGGAAGAGGGATTTGGGATTGGGAAGAGGAAGTTGGAGGGGGACAGAAGATAAAGGGTGACTGGCTGCTGTCAGTGTAGAGGCCAGAGCCTGAAAGGATCTTTGTCGGCAAGGCAGTGCACCGTGAATGTCCTCCAGGAACACATTACTCTGTTGCACTTGAGCTAAGTTGAGCCTGGATGGCATTCACAATGGTTGACTGACCCACTGAGATCGACCTCAGGAGGTCAATAGCCTTCTCACTAAGGGCAGCAGGTCTGACAGGGGCAGGGGCAGAGGTGCCTGCGGCAAAGGAGATGCCCACCCTCATGGGTGAGCTGGCATGGACAACTGGGTGGGGAACTAGATGGAGGGCGGTGGTAGAAAGTGGGGTGGCAGACAAAGATGGTGCTGGGGTAGTCCCAGATAGGTCCACCACCACTAGAAAGTGGCCACAGGAGGGGAATTCCAAGGATGATGATGTAGATCCTGTCCCTCCCATGGCACTCCCTCTGCCTCTGGGTCACTGGATCCCTCGCTGTCAATGGGCTCAGCACTCTAGGTCCCGTGGCCAGCAACATCCGCACTTGCCTGTGCCCCGTCTCCTTCACCTACCGATGCTAATGCACACAAACAGAGAGAGAGGGAGAGAGACGGTCATCACATTCTTAACATACACATATTACAACATGCACAACTGTGGGTATACATCTCCTGGCAGGGAAGTCACAATTTAAGACCCTCAGATCCCACATCATGTCCAAATATGATACTTCGAACTACCCCATTTGTCATATGTCCACCGACATCATAAGCTAAGTATATGGACACTACTTGACCATCCCATCAAATCACTTTTAACTCAAAGTCAGTATTCTAATCATGGCCTAGCTAAAGCAGATATTTCATCACCATACAACTCATCACTGTACTTCAATTTATCATACTAAGGAAATGCAGTTGACAGATAATACCATATCATGGCTACTCCGACTACACACCTGACTAGTCCATCACCAAATGTCATCTTCCATGCAAGGAATGTCACTTCTCATCACCTACAAGACAGCACCTAGCCTTCCAGTCACATGCGTAGCTAATCCTGATCCTTGTGCACACGCCTGACACAATAGCAACAAACATACACTGATGAATACACAACATGTGGCAGTCGCATAGAGTATGGGTTTCAATGCACAACCCAAAGGCATGATCACCATATTTTTTAAAGGCAAATGGAGTACTATGGGGCATATTTATACCCTGTTTGCGCTGAATTAGGGTAATTTGTTTTACGCTAATTCAGTGCAAAATTAACTCCATATTTATATTTTGGCACTAGACATGTCTAGCGCCAACATATTGGAGTTAAAGTAATTTTTTGCCTGCGGAAAGCTACCTTGCATCAATGAGACGCAAGGTAGGCGGTCCTGGGATAAAAATGACGCAAAGCCCCTAGCGCCTCATTTATCCTCCTGTGCAAAAATGGTGCACGGGAGGAAGGCAGGCCTAAATAATGACTCTAAGCTTGCTTAGCACCATTATTTAATCCCCCCGGGTCAGAGCAGGTGTTAGGGGGCCCATTTCCATTGTGGAACACCATGGAATAAGGCCACAGGTGCCCTCCCCAGGCCCCAGGGACTCCCCACCCACACCAAAGGGACAGCGGAGAATGGGGGACCCCATCCCAGGTAAGTACAGGTAAATAGAGGTAAGTAATTACCTTTTTTTTAAGTGCCATAGGGAGGCTTAACTTGCACCGCTCTACATGGCACTGTGTCCAATGGCCATGCCCAGGGGCACAATGCGTGGGCATGGGTATGGCCTGGGCATAGCCATTGGGCTGGGTGCATGACTCCTGGCTTTACTTAAACAGGAGTCATGTCCATGGGGTTGTGCGTCTAACAATGGTGCTAGTCAGGTTAGAGTCATTATTTTGACTCTAACCTGACTAGCACCATTCTTTCACGCACAACCTCCAATTTTCCCTATGCCTCCCCCACCCGGTTAGGGTCATGTATTTTGATGCTAACCGGGCCTTAGCGCCAGCTTGCGCCATTCCTTAAATATGGCGCCCAGTTGGCACTCTGGAATGGCGTTAGCCAACGCTATACTTTTTGATGCAAACCTGCGCTAACGCAGGTTTGCGCCAAAAAGTATAAATCAAGGCCTATGTATTCCAGGTAATCAGCATACCTGTAGCACCTACTACATTGTCACTGCTGCTATACGGAGACAGCATACACCAAACGATCAGAGTAAAGTACATGGATTCAGTCAGTACTTACCCCCTTGTGGCTGCTGTGCTGCCCTCTAACACCCATCTACCTCAGGGTAGGCCACTGCCAAAATATGGGCCATTAGGGGGGTCAGGGTCTGACGGGCACTCCTCCCTTATTGGGAGGACTTCCCCAGCTGGGCCTCAGAGGTCTTCTGGGACCATCATCTCAGGTCCTCCCGCCGCTTTCTACAATGGGTGCTCCGCCTGCTGTGGACCCCCAGGGTCCGCACTTGCTTGGCGATGGCACACTAAATCCCCTTCTTCTGATAGGCGTTGGCCTGCATAGATGACACAGACAAAAGAAGAAAGTCATGCCGTCATGCACCATACCAAAAAGAGTGGACAGTGCACATCAGTCACAGCAAGTTGGCACACATAACCATCCTCTGCTCGAACGTCTCCACAATATACCATCAGCATGCATCAACACCTTGACAAGTTCACATCAACGATACACCATCTAACACAACACCTATGATGCATAGGTATCACATTGGACTCACCTGCTCCTCTGGTGCCTCATATAGCAGTCATGCAGGGGTAGGACCTCCTCTACTACCTTTTCAAGCTCTTCTAGGGTGAAGGCTGGGGACTTATCACCTGCAGGATGTGGCATGGTGGCTTCTAGAGGCAGTACACAGCAGCTCAGGTAGTGGAGGTCTTGCTGGCAGCAGTGTCAGAAGTCATGTGAGCAATACTGCAGAATTTGGGGTCACAGGCACCATATACATGACTGTCATCGCTGGCAGACATCGTCATTGGTCCTACTCTGCCAAAGGAGGCAACGTCTTCCAATGGCAAGTTACACCGCGGTTGTGACTCCCTACTGCAATGATGACTTCCGCTGGTGGACTTAGGTCACTTCCACCTGTACAGTAGGTCAGGCGTCTGCCATTTTGAGCACATTTCATGTATAGTGCTGTTTCCAAATCTGCGTCATATACTTTACCCTTTTCTGTGCTGTACATCTGTACGTACTGCCCTCATGTTTGGGTGGTGTATTGTGCATATATATTCAATATAAGCTGTGTAGTGTAAGGACATGGTGATAGCTCTGCACAGCTACTCAGGGGTTAGTATTTGTTGGAATAAAATGAATAAGTCAAACAATATGTAAGATATATGTTTAAGTGCTACGTCTTAAACACATTGACAGTTAAAGTAGTTACTAAAGTTATATCCCATTCTTATGTTTGGCAATGTGCAACAAGGAGGGGCAAATAGGATACATAGCTATGTGTGGTACTGTATATGTCAGATGTTGTAGCCGTCTTCTCCAGCTGTTATGTGTAAGGAATGTAAATAGCTATAATAGATGTGTGCATTCTGCATTTCTCATACTATGTTTACTTTTTTCACATAGGATAGTAAGACAACCACCAGTGTACCGTCCACTGGTAGACCTGCACACCATGGAGGAAAGGCATTTCATTAAGACGTATCAGCTGAATCGTCATACCATCATGGATCTATGTGATCAGTTGGAGCCAGATTTGATGCCTGCCATTCGCATTCCCTATAGCATACCATATGATAATTTTAAACTTGTAGCACATAAGTTTGAGAAACTTTCTCTGGGCAATCATCTATTACTGGCCCCATACTGTCATTCACCACCAGTGTCCCAGGGCCCCGGGTACTATTGTACACAAATTGTATAATTAAGTTACTTCTTTTATGCACTTGGGTATTGTGAGTTCAGAGACCCCAAACTTCACATTTCCATCTTCTCTAAATGGGAAATTACACTTAAAAGATATTTCAAGGCAATTCCCATGTTACCCTAAGGGAAAGATAGTCCTTGCAATAGTGAAAACCGAATCTAGCAGTATTTCACTATCAGGACATGTAAACCACACCAGTACATGTCGTTCCTTTTAAATACACTGCACCCTGCCCAAGGGACTGCCTTGGGCCTACCTTACAGGTGACTTACATGTAGTAAAAGGGAAGGTATGGGCCTAGCAAGTGGGTGCACTTGCCACATCGAAACAGCAGTATAAACCTGCATATACAGACACTGCAGTGGCAGGTCTGAGACATGTTTACAAGACTACTCATGTGGGTGGCACAACCAGTTCTGCAGGCCTACTAGTATCATTTGAGTTACAGGTCCTGGACACCCACTGTGTACTGTACTAGGGACAAATAATCAATACCATTTAGACAGAGAGCACTTGCACTTTATCATTGGTCAGCAGTGGTAAAGTGTCCAAAGTTCTAAAGCCAGCGAAAATGAAATTCAGCACAGGGTCAAAAATAGGAGCCCAGAAGCTAAAAAGACAGAGGAAACAACTCCAAGAGCTGACAGGTCTAACAATGAACTATGAGTTAAAATTAAGTTCATGACTGAAAGGACTCCCCAGTTGGGACATAGGACTCTGCACATAAAAAGATAGGGTTGTCCCGTGTATTCTGGGCCACTGGAACCAAGCTGTACCTGACTAATGAGTCCTAAAAAGAGCTAAATCGGTCTTTGCTTACTTGTATTGTGGTTCGCAGATGACTTGGCCTGGCAGTTCGGGCTGGACTGTTCCTTTTGCTGCAGGGTCAAGCTGATTTGGATATGGCTAGGTCTAAACTGAGGTGGTATGGTGTGCAACATAACAGTGGACTGGGATGAGGCCCTAGTAATTACGAGTGGCTGAGATTAATTCAATTATTCTATCCATCACTTTTATGTATACTTCAGTGCAATGCCCTAAGTGGGTCGAGTATGCCCAGACGTGGGTCCTGGTCACATTGTGCCACTGAAACCAAGCTATACCTAATTGATGAGCCCTAATAAGGGTAAGGCCAGTCTTGGGTTGGTTGTGCTCCGGTTCAGAGACGACAAGGACTAGCAGTTTGGGCTGGACTGTTCATATTAGAGCAGGGTCAAGACTGAGTTGCATATAGCTGGGTCCAAACTATTCAAAACTGTCAAGTAATTGAAGTAAAAAGCTCTTTTACCGATTAAACAAAGACTTCAATAATCTCATACCTGAAGAAATATCTATATGCCTTACACAAAGAAACACGATCTATTGGCTCAACAAAAACAAATCTACAACCGGAACTAGGTCCTCTACAACTTCAAAGGAAACAAGAATCTCACACAAAGTAACATAACATGTCTTCAGCATCACAATAGGGTGTACAAATCATCCATGAAGACCCTTTGCTCCATAAAGCTCTCAAAGCAAAATGTTATTTTAGGAGCTTCATAGGACCCTCACAGAATTTTTCACCCAGAGGTCATTGCCACTAAAACATCACTATCACAAGTCTTCTATAGTGCTATCCATAAGAAGTATGTCTACAAAGCAAAGGAACACTACCATAGGTGGTGTTTGACTAGCAACCAGACTATTAAGACCATAATCAAACCAACAAGCGGCATAGGCAGCCAACACTAAATGCTACTAGTGGGCTTGCAGCACTTATTGTGCCACTCATTTAAGTAGCCCTTTAAATATGTCTCAGGCCTGCTATGGCAGCCTATATGCACTTTTTAACTACCAACTTGACCTTGGAAAATAAGGTATTTGCCAGGCCTGAACCTCACTTGTTAATACAATTAAGTAACCCCTCATATAGGCCCTAAACAACCCATAGGACAAGGTGTATTGTATTTAAATGTTAGACATGTACATATAAGTTGACATTTCCTGGTACTTTTAACTTCTAAATTAATCTTTCACTCCTGCAAGGCCTACCGTTCTTATAGGATAACATTGGATTACTGTACTGTAAGAGCTTGACTACTCACCTGAAAGGCAGGTTGTCTGCAGGGGTGAAGACTGTGCCCCAGTCCTTCCAGGACACCTCCCTGTACTACCGAAGTAATACGGGAGTCCCGGCATGTGTCCCTAAAAGGGTGAGGGGATTGGATGAGAGAGAGAGAGAAGAAAAATATTGTCTCTGCTGCTTGGTCCAACAGGGCTCCTGATGCTTTGGGGTGCAGGTAATCACAGTCAGCGTTAGTTGTTGAGTGTCCAGAGCTACAGGGATGAGTGATGTATTGAGGGGACTTTTGTACAGTGTTTATGCACACAGCCTATTATCTCACCTAATCACCTGTCACTCAACACATTCCTCGCACTTCCACTCCATTCAATTGGGCTTACAGGAATGTGCCATCATTGCCTGGATCTTCTCTCTGTTTAACACTGCATAGAGTAATCCCTCTTTGTATAGTTGTTCACAATGAAAACTTATAGCACCACGAACACACAACAAAAACTCTTTCCAAAAAGGAACCAATGTACACTGATTTATACAGTCAAGTAAAAACCTGTTTTTTTCTGTTTTGGAGGAATCACTAATATAAATTCTAGACAATACTAAAAGAGTTCCTGCAAAATGAGGATCGATATCATAACAAGCGACACATGTAATTAGCAAAGTCGCACACATATGAAGGTTGTTCAGCTCACAACACTCGCTTTGCGTGCTGATGTCTTTTCCGATTTTAAAATGAATCAACAAGGCAGGGTACAGATGCACAATGAATGTCAAAGCTTTAAGTGTTTCCGTACACTCTCCTAATCAACCTCAAAACTTGTGTTCTTTTTTTAAAATAAAGTCATTTAGTTACACTCTGAGATTCTTAACCGGTTCTGTGCCTTGGACGAGATGATCTCGTCCAAGGCTACAGTTCCCCTGTGCCTTGGCCTGTCCCAGGCGGGGATGAAAGGGGAAGACCTTCCCCTTCCACCCCCGCCCCCACCCCACGGCAATCCGATGACGTCAGCGCGCGCACAGCGCGCTGACGTCATCTAGTGTTGCCAGGCGCGCTGGAAGCCATTTGCTTCCAGCGCGTCTTAGGAGAAGGACGCAGAAGGTGAGTCCTCTCTGTTTTTGGGGGGCAGGGGTTGGTGAAAACAGACACGGGGGAAAGGAAAGGGTTTTTCCTTTCCCCCTGTGCCTGTTTTCATAAGATTCCTGCTCCACGATCGCGGGCAGGGCCCGCAATCGTGGAGCAGGAATCTCCACTAGCCACCAGGGATTTTCTTTTTTGTTTATTTTGGGGGCGACCCCTTGGGCAAGGGTTGCCCCCCCGGGGCAATTATTTTTAGTATTTCGCCACCCCCTGGGGGCAGATCCGCCGATTTTTCGGCGGATCTGCTCCCAGGGGAGGGCGAAAACCACTAGACACCAGGGATATTGTTTTTTATGTGTATTTTGGGTGTGACCCCTTGGGCAAGGGTCGCCCCCCCGGGGACAATTTTTTTTGGTATTTCGCCCCCCCCCGGGGGCAGATCTGCCGATTTTTTGGCGGATCTGCCCCCAGGGGGGGGGCGAAAACCACTAGACACCAGGGATGTTATGTTTGATGTGTATTTTGGGGGAGACCCCTTGGGCAAGGGTCGCCCCCCCCGGGGGCAATTTTTTTTTGTATTTCGCCCCCCCCTGGGGGCAGATCTGCCGATTTTTTGGCAGATCTGCCCCCAGGGGGGGCGAAAACCACTAGACACCAGGGATTTTATTATTTGTGTGTATTTTGGGGACGACCCCTTGGGCAAGGGTCGCCCCCCCCGGGGGCAATTTTTTTTTGTATTTTGCCCCCCCCGGGGGCAGATCCGCCGATTTTTCTGCAGATCTGCCCCCAGGGGGGGGCGAAAACCACTAGACACCAGGGATGTTATATTTTGTGTATATTTTGGGGGCGACCCCTTGGGCCAGGGTCACCCCCCCTCCCCGGGGCCAATTTTTGTTTGTATTTCGCCCCCCCGGGGGCAGATCCGCCACTTTTCCGGCGGATCTGCCCCCGTTTGGGGGGGGGCGAAAACCACTAGACACCAGGGATTTTATTTTTGTTGTGTATTTTGGGGGCGACCCCTTGGGCAAGGGTCGCCCCCCCCGGGGGCAATTTCTTTTTGTATTTCGCCCCCCCCATGGGGGCAGATCCGCAGATTTTCCAGCGGATCTGCCCCCAGGGGGGGCGAAAACCACTAGACACCTGGGATTTATTTTTATTGTAAAGTTTTTTTGGGGGGCGACCCCTTGGGCAAGGGGCGCCCCACTGGAGGGCTTTTTTTGTAGTATTTCACCCCCCTCCGGGGGCAGATTGTCAATTTTTGGGCTGATCTGCCGCCGGGGGGTGGGGGGGCGAAATCCACTAGACACCAGGGATTTTGTTTTTATTGTTTATTTTGGGGGCAACCCCTTGGGCAAGGGTCGCTCCCCTGGGGAGCTATTTTTTTTTTCTGTTTCGGCCCCCCCGATGGCAGGCCAGCCATTTTTTGGACGATCTGGCCCCGGGGGGGTGGAAGCACACTAGGCGCCAGGGATTGTGTGGTGTGTGTGTGTGTGTGTGGTGTGTGTTTGGGTGCACCCCTTGGGCAACGGTCGCCCCCCTAAGGTGGGGAAAAATCGTATTGGCCATCTCTGCCCCTAATTTTGTAGGCCCATCTGCCCCCAAGGAGGGCAGAAACCACCAATGCGGCAGGGATTTTTTTGTTTTGTTTTGTGTTGTGCTGGGGGTGCCCCCTTTGGGAAGGGTCGCCCCCTAAAAGGGGGCACAGAGGTGTTGCCCATTTCTGCCCCCATTGGGGGCAGATTGGCCAATTTTTTTTACGCCCATCTACCCCCGAGGGGGGCAGGATCCACTTAGGTACCAGGGACAACTTCTAAGTTCTTGGTGGTGGGGTGTTTGTCAACTGGCAAAGTATTTGTATTTGTGATTATAACAATTTATTTCTTCTTTTTCTTCTAGTTCAACGATTTTGCTTCCTTTGCTGTGGATCTTTGCTGTTTTGCCAGTAGTTGTCCTGTGGTTTGCATAGTTGCATGTTTTAGGTAAGTGAAAGCAATTTACTTCAAAGGAGTATTGTTGACATGCATGAATGACATGTTTGTAGGTGGTGTACTAAATGCAGTATTGTGTGTTTGACATTGTCCTTAGATTTGAGCACAGTGATGTTTGTGTTGTCATATGTCTAATTTGCTTTTTTCTTTTTTCTTTTTAGTGGGATATCATTGGTGATTGCTGTGTCTGTGCAGAGTAGTCGCTTGGTGAGTAGCTATTTCAGGCAACTGAGTGGTATAGTTTTTTGTAGTACATAACTCTTTGTGATAAAGCTACACTTTGTTTATTACTTATTTTAGTGCTAGTTGTTGTTGGCAATCCATTTGTTGTTAGGATCATGGCTAGCCGCAAAGTGACCGCTCAGCAGGTTGTTCGCATGCTCTTTGAGTCGTCTTCAGACCATGATTACGACACTGACTCTGCATCTGAGGCAAAAGAGGAAGCAGGAGATTCTGGAAGTGAGTTTTCTGTCCGAGAGTATTCTTCTGATGAGGAAGCTACTCTCAGTACAGATGAAGGGCCTGTGTTAGAGGAGGACATTGATGTGCCCAGAGTGCAGCAGCCTGGGGCTGAAGGGTTTCCCATTGGAACACCAGACACCTGGATTGCCCCAAACATGGAGCAGCCACAGTTACCTGCATTTACTGGTCTCCCAGGGTGTAGAGTTAATACGGAAAACTTTCTGCCTGTCCATTTCTTTCACTTGTTTATGGACGATGTATTTTTGGAAGAGATTGTGGAGCAGACAAATGTGTATGCAGAGCAATATTTGCGGGACAACGCTGCCAGACTTAAGCCTCAGTCTAGAGCTACTCATTGGGTTCCCACATATCTGGAAGAGATGAAAAGGTTTTTAGGTTTGTCTTTTTTGATGGGGTTGATCAGGAAGCCGTCACTGGCTTCTTATTGGTCTACTAGTCCCTTGATGGCAACTGCTATATTTCCTGCAACTATGACACGTAATCGGTATTTGCTTCTTCTTCGTATGCTGCATTTTGTAGACAATGCTTTAGCCTTGCCACGAGATCACCCTGATTGTGACCGCCTTTTTAAGATTAGGCCTGTCCTTGATCATTTTGTGGATCGTTTTTCAGAGGTCTATGTTCCAGGCAAAGAGATAAGTGTTGACGAGTCTTTGGTCCTTTTCAAGGGGCGTTTAGTTTTTAAGCAGTACATTCCTAGTAAGAGGGCACGGTATGGGATTAAATTGTATCTGCTGTCAGAAAGCGGTACAGGATATGTGTATAATTTCCGGGTCTACACTGGTAGGGATTCCAGTATTGACCCTCCTGGTTGTCCGGCCACTTTTGGAGTTAGCGAAAAAATTGTGTGGGAACTTGCTAGATGGCTGTTTAACAAAGGTCACCATTTGTACGTAGATAATTTCTACACTGGAGTGCAGTTTTTCAAGGAGTTGTTTAGGGTGGACACTGTTGCTTGTGGCACAATCCGTTCTAACTGGAAAGGCTATCCAAGGGAGCTTGTCTGTAAAAAACTTGAGAGGGTACAGTGCAGTGCCTTGCGGAATAATGAGCTGCTAGCTCTGAAATTTTCAGACAGGAGGGATGTGTACATGCTATCGACCATCCATGATGAGAGTACTTCCCCTGTGGCTGTTTGGGGTCAGGTTGCGGAAGTGCGCAAACCTGCGTGCATTTTGGACTACAATAGGCACATGGGTGGTGTTAATAGAGTAGATCAGAGGTTGGAACCTTACACTGCTCTTCGTAAG
Organism: Pleurodeles waltl; assembly: GCF_031143425.1. Taxonomy (NCBI): domain Eukaryota; kingdom Metazoa; phylum Chordata; class Amphibia; order Caudata; family Salamandridae; genus Pleurodeles; species Pleurodeles waltl. Next base: position 4,404,456 of record NC_090439.1, read on the forward strand.
TCTTATGTGTGGTATAAAAAGTTGGCCCTCCATTTATTTCATTTGGCAACTTTTAATGCCTTTATTGTATACAAGGATTGTTCACCTGAGTCAAGGATGACATTTGTTAAATTTCAGGAGTCGGTGATAGAAAGCCTTATTGTGGTTGAACCGGCAAGAGTTCCTAGAGTAGAAGTGGTGGAGGATGTGGCTAGATTGAAAGATCGGCACTTTCCAGATCACATTCCTCCCACTCCCAAAAACGACATGCCCACAAAGAAATGTAGAGTATGTGCCCGGAGATTAATCCGGAGGGAGAGCCGGATGTACTGCCCCGAATGCCCTTCAAAGCCTGGGCTATGTGTTCCCGGCTGTTACAGAAGTTACCATACCCCAAAAAAATTCTGGGAAATACCTTGAGCGTAAGCTGTCTGTTTTATATTTTCATATGTTTCACGGTTGGCATCTCTGTCATGTATTTAGTTAGAGCTTTTGTGTTTGTAGTTTTGTGCTTATTTTATAATTAGTGGTTTCTTTGTTGTTTATAAACAAAAAAAGTGATGGTGGTGTGCTTGGGGTGGCGCTTGGCTGGCAGTGTGCGTGGGGTGGCGCTTGGCTGGCGGTGTGCTTGGGGTGGCGCTTGGCTGGCGGTGTGCTTGGGGTGGCGCTTGGCTGGCGGTGTGCTTGGGGTGGCGCTTGGCTGGCGGTGTGCGTGGGGTGGCGCTTGTCTGGCGGTGTGCGTGGGGTGGCGCTTGGCTGGCGGTGTGCGTGGGGTGGCGCTTGGCTGTCGGTGTGCTTGGGGTGGCGCTTGGCTGGCTGTGTGCGTGGGGTGGCGCTTGGCTGGCGGTGCCAGCCAAATGCCAGTCCACACTCCCATCAGATGGTGTGATTCTTGTATCAGGCATGTGGGCGTATGTAAGTGATGGGCCCTTGAGTGGCGCGGTCTGTCGATGTGAGTGTTGTAATGTGCTGGGCCCGTGGCTGGCGGTGTGAATGGTCTTGCGCGTGTCATGTATGAAAGGTGTGTGAATGGACTGTAAAGCGGTTGGTGCCTTGTCGCGGCTTTACAGCTCACGAGCTGTGAGTCATTGGTTCAGATTTTTGCCTTTCAGTTATTAGCAGTGCATTTCATTTTTGTGAAATCTCTTGTTAATAAAATTTGATCCACTGAACCATCACTCACCCTCGTGCCAAATCCAACCAGTATGTGTGGTAAAAATGACAAAACCTGCTCCGCTGTAATCAGGCGTCGCAGCACACCTGTGACACGCTAGGTGCCTCGGGTGGGACCCCGATGATGAAGCATGCCACCAACTTGGTTGGTGGGTGAGGGGTCTTCTTCACATAACCTAAGTGTGTTTCTTTTCACAATTTTAGTGTTTGGCACATCATGGACGTATGTGCACACATCAATATGATATATTGCAAAAATACCTGTTTTTGGGGGGGAGGGCCCACCTATGTTTTTGGTGCTGGGTGCGGCCTTCATTTAGGGAAATCTACAAAACCCAGATTTTTTTTTAAACTAGACACCCCAAGGAGTCCAGGGAGGTGTGGCTTGCGTTGCTCCCCCAACATTTTCTTACCCAGACTCCTCTGTAAACCTCAAAATTTGCATAAAAAAGCATATTTTCCTGCCTTTTCTTAGTAGGATCACCGCTCCAGCAGAAAATTCCTACTCCCCAGTTTTCCCCTCAGTCTCCCAAGTAAAATGACACCTCACTTATGTGGGTCCCCAAAGCAAAGTCCGTCTAAATATGTATAAAAGAATATGCCCTTATAAACTCGCTGTGCTATCCCTTCTATCTCTTCAAGTTTTGGGCCTTATTCTGTTGCAGGCACCTGGCCCACCCACACAAGTGAGGTATCATTTTTATCGGGAGACTTGGGGGAATGCTGGGTGGAAGGAAATTTGTGGCTCCTCTCAGATTCCAGAACTTTCTGCCACAGAAATGTGAGGAAAATGTGTTTTTTTAGCCAAAGTTTGAGGTTTGCAAAGGATTCTGGGTAACAGAACCTGGTCCGAGCCCCACAAGTCACCCCATATTGGATTCCCCAAGGTCTTTAGTTTTCAAAAATGCACAGGGTTGGTAGGTTTCCCTCGGTGCCGGCTGAGCTACAGGCCAAAATCCACAGGTAGGCACTTTTTTCTTTCAAAAAATGGGGTGTGTCCACGGTGCGTTTTGGGGCATTTCCTGTCGCGGGGGCTAGGCCTACCCACACAAGTGAGGTATCATTTTTATCAGGAGACTTGGGGGAACGCTGGGTGGAAGGAAATTTGTGGCTCCTCTCAGATTCCAGAACTTTCTGCCACAGAAATGTGAGGACCATCTGTTTTTTTAGCCAAATTTTTAGGTTTGCAAAGGATTCTGGGTAACAGAACCTGGTCCGAGCCCCGCAAGTCACCCCATCTTGGATTCCCCTAGGTCTCTAGTTTTCAGAAATGCACAGGTTTGGTAGGTTTCCCTAGGTGCCGGCTCAGCTAGAGGCCAAAATCTACAGGTAGGCACTTCGCAAAAAACATCTCTGTTTTCTTCCAAAATTTTGGATGTGTCCACGTTGCGCTTTGGGGTGTTTCCTGTTGCGGGCGCTAGGCCTACCCACACAAGTGAGGTATCATTTTTATCGGGAGACTTGGGGGAACGCTTGGTGGAAGGAAATTTGTGGTTCCTCTCAGATTCCAGAACTTTCTGCCACAGAAATGTGAGGAACATGTGTTTTTTTAGCCAAATTTTGAGGTTTGCAAAGGATTCTGGGTAACAGAACCTGGTCCGAGCCCCGCAAGTCACCCCTCCTTGGATTCCCCTAGGTCTCTAGTTTTCAGAAATGCACAGGTTTGGTAGGTTTCCATAGGTGCCGGCTGAGCTAGAGGCCAAAATCTACAGGTAGGCACTTCGCAAAAAACACCTCTGTTTTCTTCCAAAATTTTGGATGTGTCCACGTTGCGCTTTGGGGTGTTTCCTGTCGCGGGCGCTAGGCCTACCCAAACAAGTGAGGTATCATTTTTATCGGGAGACTTGGGGGAATGCTGGGTGGAAGGAAATTTGTGGCTCCTCTCAGATTCCAGAACTTTCTGCCACAGAAATGTGAGGAAAATGTGTTTTTTTAGCCAAAGTTTGAGGTTTGCAAAGGATTCTGGGTAACAGAACCTGGTCCGAGCCCCACAAGTCACCCCATATTGGATTCCCCAAGGTCTTTAGTTTTCAAAAATGCACAGGGTTGGTAGGTTTCCCTCGGTGCCGGCTGAGCTACAGGCCAAAATCCACAGGTAGGCACTTTTTTCTTTCAAAAAATGGGGTGTGTCCACGGTGCGTTTTGGGGCATTTCCTGTCGCGGGGGCTAGGCCTACCCACACAAGTGAGGTATCATTTTTATCAGGAGACTTGGGGGAACGCTGGGTGGAAGGAAATTTGTGGCTCCTCTCAGATTCCAGAACTTTCTGCCACAGAAATGTGAGGACCATCTGTTTTTTTAGCCAAATTTTTAGGTTTGCAAAGGATTCTGGGTAACAGAACCTGGTCCGAGCCCCGCAAGTCACCCCATCTTGGATTCCCCTAGGTCTCTAGTTTTCAGAAATGCACAGGTTTGGTAGGTTTCCCTAGGTGCCGGCTCAGCTAGAGGCCAAAATCTACAGGTAGGCACTTCGCAAAAAACATCTCTGTTTTCTTCCAAAATTTTGGATGTGTCCACGTTGCGCTTTGGGGTGTTTCCTGTTGCGGGCGCTAGGCCTACCCACACAAGTGAGGTATCATTTTTATCGGGAGACTTGGGGGAACGCTTGGTGGAAGGAAATTTGTGGTTCCTCTCAGATTCCAGAACTTTCTGCCACAGAAATGTGAGGAACATGTGTTTTTTTAGCCAAATTTTGAGGTTTGCAAAGGATTCTGGGTAACAGAACCTGGTCCGAGCCCCGCAAGTCACCCCTCCTTGGATTCCCCTAGGTCTCTAGTTTTCAGAAATGCACAGGTTTGGTAGGTTTCCATAGGTGCCGGCTGAGCTAGAGGCCAAAATCTACAGGTAGGCACTTCGCAAAAAACACCTCTGTTTTCTTCCAAAATTTTGGATGTGTCCACGTTGCGCTTTGGGGTGTTTCCTGTCGCGGGCGCTAGGCCTACCCAAACAAGTGAGGTATCATTTTTATCGGGAGACTTGGGGGAACGCTGGGTGGAAGGACATTTGTGGCTCCTCTCAGATTCCAGAACTTTCTGCCACAGAAATGTGAGGAACTTGTGTTTTTTAGTCAAATTTTGAGGTTTGCAAAGGATTCTGGGTAACAGAACCTGGTCCGAGCCCCGCAAGTCACCCCTCCTTGGATTCCCCTAGGTCTCTAGTTTTCAGAAATGCACAGGTTTGGTAGGTTTCCCTAGGTGCCGGCTGAGCTAGAGGCCAAAATCTACAGGTAGGCACTTCGCAAAAAAAACACCTCTGTTTTCTTCCAAAATTTTGGATGTGTCCACGTTGCGCTTTGGGCTGTTTCCTGTCGCGGGCGCTAGGCCTACCCACACAAGTGAGATATCATTTTTATCGGGAGACTTGGGGGAACGCTGGGTGGATGGAAATTTGTGGCTCCTCTCAGATTCCAGAACTTTCTGCCACAGAAATGTGAGGAACATGTGTTTTTTTAGCCACATTTTGAGGTTTGCAAAGGATTCTGGGTAACAGAACCTGGTCCGAGCCCCGCAAGTCACCCCTCCTTGGATTCCCCTAGGTCTCTAGTTTTCAGAAATGCACAGGTTTGGTAGGTTTCCCTAGGTGCCGGTTGAGCTGGAGGCCAAAATCTACAGGTAGGCACTTCGCAAAAAACACCTCTGTTTTCTCCCAAAATTTTGGATGTGTCCACGTTGCGCTTTGGGGTGTTTCCTGTCGCGGGCGCTAGGCCTACCCACACAAGTGAGATATCATTTTTATCGGGAGACTTGGGGGAACGCTGGGTGGAAGGAAATTTGTGGCTCCTCTCAGATTCCAGAACTTTCTGCCACAGAAATGTGAGGAACATGTGTTTTTTTAGCCAAATTTTGAGGTTTGCAAAGGATTCTGGATAACAGAACCTGGTCCTGGCCCCGCAAGTCACCCCTCCTTGGATTCCCCTAGGTCTCTAGTTTTCAGAAATGCATAGGTTTGGTAGGTTTCCCTAGGTGCCGGCTGAGCTAGAGGCCAAAATCTACAGGTAGGCACTTCGCAAAAAACACCTCTGTTTTCTTCCAAAATTTTGGATGTGTCCACGTTGCGCTTTGGGGTGTTTCCTGTTGCGGGCGCTAGGCCTACCCACATAAGTAAGGTATAATTTTTATCGGGAGACTTGGGGGAACGCTGGGTGGAAGGAAATTTGTGGCTCCTCTCAGATTCCAGAACTTTCTGCCACAGAAATTTGAGGAACATGTTTTTTTTTAACCAAATTTTGAGGTTTGCAAAGGATTCTGGGTAACAGAACCTGGTCCGAGCCCCGCAAGTCACCCCATCTTAGATTCCCCTAGGTCTCTAGTTTTCCGAAATGCACAGGTTTGGTAGGTTTCCCTAGGTGCCGGCTGAGCTAGAGGCCAAAATCTACAGGTAGGCACTTCGCAAAAAACACCTCTGTGTCCTTCCAAAAGTTTGGATGTGTCCACGTTGCGCTTTGGGGTGTTTCCTGTCGCGGGCGCTAGGCCTACCCACACAAGTGAGGTATCATTTTTATCGGGAGACTTGGGGGAACGCTGGGTGGAAGGAAATTTGTGGCTCCTCTCAGATTCCAGAACTTTCTGCCACAGAAATGTGAGGAACATGTGTTTTTTTAGCCAAATTTTGAGGTTTGCAAAGGATTCTGGATAACAGAACCTGGTCCGAGCCCCGCAAGTCTCCCATCTTGGATTCCCCTAGGTCTCTAGTTTTCAGAAATGCACAGGTTTGGTAGGTTTCCCTAGGTGCCGGCTGAGCTAGAGGCCAAAATCTACAGGTAGGCACTTCGCAAAAAACACCTTTGTTTTCTTCCAAAATTTTGGATGTGTCCACGTTGCCCTTTGGGGCGTTTCCTGTCGCGGGCGCTAGGCCTACCCACACAAGTGAGGTATCATTTTTATCGGGAGACTTGGGGGAACGCTGGGTGGAAGGAAATTTGTGGCTCCTCTCAGATTCCAGAACTTTCTGCCACAGAAATGTGAGGAACATGTGTTTTTTTAGCCACATTTTGAGGTTTGCAAAGGATTCTGGGTAACAGATCCTGGTCCGAGCCCCGCAAGTCACCCCTCCTTGGATTCCCCTAGGTCTCTAGTTTTCAGAAATGCACAGGTTTGGTAGGTTTCCCTAGGTGCCGGTTGAGCTGGAGGCCAAAATCTACAGGTAGGCACTTCGCAAAAAACACCTCTGTTTTCTCCCAAAATTTAGGATGTGTCCACGTTGCGCTTTGGGGTGTTTCCTGTCGCGGGCGCTAGGCCTACCCACACAAGTGAGATATCATTTTTATCGGGAGACTTGGGGGAACGCTGGGTGGAAGGAAATTTGTGGCTCCTCTCAGATTCCAGAACTTTCTGCCATAGAAATGTGAGGAACATGTGTTTTTTTAGCCAAATTTTGAGGTTTGCAAAGGATTCTGGATAACAGAACCTGGTCCTGGCCCCGCAAGTCACCCCTCCTTGGATTCCCCTAGGTCTCTAGTTTTCAGAAATGCATAGGTTTGGTAGGTTTCCCTAGGTGCCGGCTGAGCTAGAGGCCAAAATCTACAGGTAGGCACTTCGCAAAAAACACCTCTGTTTTCTTCCAAAATTTTGGATGTGTCCACGTTGCGCTTTGGGGTGTTTCCTGTCGCGGGCGCTAGGCCTACCCACATAAGTAAGGTATAATTTTTATCGGGAGACTTGGGGGAACGCTGGGTGGAAGGAAATTTGTGGCTCCTCTCAGATTCCAGAACTTTCTGCCACAGAAATTTGAGGAACATGTTTTTTTTTAACCAAATTTTGAGGTTTGCAAAGAATTCTGGGTAACAGAACCTGGTCCGAGCCCCGCAAGTCACCCCATCTTGGATTCCCCTAGGTCTCTAGTTTTCCGAAATGCACAGGTTTGGTAGGTTTCCCTAGGTGCCGGCTGAGCTAGAGGCCAAAATCTACAGGTAGGCACTTCGCAAAAAACACCTCTGTGTCCTTCCAAAAGTTTGGATGTGTCCACGTTGCGCTTTGGGGTGTTTCCTGTCGCGGGCGCTAGGCCTACCCACACAAGTGAGGTATCATTTTTATCGGGAGACTTGGGGGAACGCTGGGTGGAAGGAAATTTGTGGCTCCTCTCAGATTCCAGAACTTTCTGCCACAGAAATGTGAGGAACATGTGTTTTTTTAGCCAAATTTTGAGGTTTGCAAAGGATTCTGGATAACAGAACCTGGTCCGAGCCCCGCAAGTCTCCCCATCTTGGATTCCCCTAGGTCTCTAGTTTTCAGAAATGCACAGGTTTGGTAGGTTTCCCTAGGTGCCGGCTGAGCTAGAGGCCAAAATCTACAGGTAGGCACTTCGCAAAAAACACCTGTGTTTTCTTCCAAAATTTTGGATGTGTCCACGTTGCGCTTTGGGGCGTTTCCTGTCGCGGGCGCTAGGCCTACCCACACAAGTGAGGTATCATTTTTATCGGGAGACTTGGGGGAACGCTGGGTGGAAGGACATTTGTGGCTCCTCTCAGATTCCAGAACTTTCTGCCACAGAAATGTGAGGAACTTGTGTTTTTTAGCCAAATTTTGAGGTTTGCAAAGGATTCTGGGTAAGAGAACCTGGTCCGAGCCCCGCAAGTCACCCCTCCTTGGATTCCCTTAGGTCTCTAGTTTTCAGAAATGCACAGGTTTGGTAGGTTTCCCTAGGTGCCGGCTGAGCTAGAGGCCAAAATCTACAGGTAGGCACTTCGCAAAAAAACCACCTCTGTTTTCTTCCAAAATTTTGGATGTGTCCACGTTGCGTTTTGGGGCATTTCCTGTCGCGGGGGCTAGGCCTACCCACACAAGTGAGGTATCATTTTTATCGGGAGACTTGGGGGAACGCTGGGTGGAAGGAAATTTGTGGCTCCTCTCAGATTCCAGAACTTTCTGCCACAGAAATGTGAGGACCATGTGTTTTTTTAGCCAAATTTTTAGGTTTGCAAAGGATTCTGGGTAACAGAACCTGGTCCGAGCCCCGCAAGTCACCCCATCTTGGATTCCCCTAGGTCTCTAGTTTTCAGAAATGCACAGGTTTGGTAGGTTTCCCTAGGTGCCGGCTCAGCTAGAGGCCAAAATCTACAGGTAGGCACTTCGCAAAAAACATCTCTGTTTTCTTCCAAAATTTTGGATGTGTCCACGTTGCGCTTTGGTTTGTTTCCTGTTGCGGGCGCTAGGCCTACCCACACAAGTGAGGTATCATTTTTATCGGGAGACTTGGGGGAACGCTTGGTGGAAGGAAATTTGTGGTTCCTCTCAGATTCCAGAACTTTCTGCCACAGAAATGTGAGGAACATGTGTTTTTTTAGCCAAATTTTGAGGTTTGCAAAGGATTCTGGGTAACAGAACCTGGTCCGAGCCCCGCAAGTCACCCCTCCTTGGATTCCCCTAGGTCTCTAGTTTTCAGAAATGCACAGGTTTGGTAGGTTTCCACAGGTGCCGGCTGAGCTAGAGGCCAAAATCTACAGGTAGGCACTTCGCAAAAAACACCTCTGTTTTCTTCCAAAATTTTGGATGTGTCCACGTTGCGCTTTGGGGTGTTTCCTGTCGCGGGCGCTAGGCCTACCCACACAAGTGAGGTATCATTTTTATCGGGAGACTTGGGGGAACGCTGGGTGGAAGGACATTTGTGGCTCCTCTCAGATTCCAGAACTTTCTGCCACAGAAATGTGAGGAACTTGTGTTTTTTAGCCAAATTTTGAGGTTTGCAAAGGATTCTGGGTAACAGAACCTGGTCCGAGCCCCGCAAGTCTCCCCATCTTGGATTCCCCTAGGTCTCTAGTTTTCAGAAATGCACAGGTTTGGTAGGTTTCCCTAGGTGCCGGCTGAGCTAGAGGCCAAAATCTACAGGTAGGCACTTCGCAAAAAAAACACCTCTGTTTTCTTCCAAAATTTTGGATGTGTCCACGTTGCGCTTTGGGCTGTTTCCTGTCGCGGGCGCTAGGCCTACCCACACAAGTGAGATATCATTTTTATCGGGAGACTTGGGGGAACGCTGGGTGGAAGGAAATTTGTGGCTCCTCTCAGATTCCAGAACTTTCTGCCACAGAAATGTGAGGAACATGTGTTTTTTTAGCCAAATTTTGAGGTTTGCAAAGGATTCTGGGTAACAGAACCTGGTCCGAGCCCCGCAAGTCACCCCTCCTTGGATTCCCCTAGGTCTCTAATTTTCAGAAATGCACAGGTTTGGTAGGTTTCCCTAGGTGCCGGTTGAGCTGGAGGCCAAAATCTACAGGTAGGCACTTCGCAAAAAACACCTCTGTTTTCTCCCACAATTTTGGATGTGTCCACGTTGCGCTTTGGGGTGTTTCCTGTCGCGGGCGCTAGGCCTACCCACACAAGTGAGATATCATTTTTATCGGGAGACTTGGGGGAACGCTGGGTGGAAGGAAATTTGTGGCTCCTCTCAGATTCCAGAACTTTCTGCCACAGAAATGTGAGGAACATGTGTTTTTTTAGCCAAATTTTGAGGTTTGCAAAGGATTCTGGATAACAGAACCTGGTCCTGGCCCCGCAAGTCACCCCTCCTTGGATTCCCCTAGGTCTCTAGTTTTCAGAAATGCATAGGTTTGGTAGGTTTCCCTAGGTGCCGGCTGAGCTAGAGGCAAAAATCTACAGGTAGGCACTTCGCAAAAAACACCTCTGTTTTCTTCCAAAATTTTGGATGTGTCCACGTTGCGCTTTGGGGTGTTTCCTGTCGCGGGCGCTAGGCCTACCCACATAAGTAAGGTATAATTTTTATCGGGAGACTTGGGGGAACGCTGGGTGGAAGGAAATTTGTGGCTCCTCTCAGATTCCAGAACTTTCTGCCACAGAAATTTGAGGAACATGTTTTTTTTTAACCAAATTTTGAGGTTTGCAAAGGATTCTGGGTAACAGAACCTGGTCCGAGCCCCGCAAGTCACCCCATCTTGGATTCCCCTAGGTCTCTAGTTTTCCGAAATGCACAGGTTTGGTAGGTTTCCCTAGGTGCCGGCTGAGCTAGAGGCCAAAATCTACAGGTAGGCACTTCGCAAAAAACACCTCTGTTTTCTTCCAAAAGTTTGGATGTGTCCACGTTGCGCTTTGGGGTGTTTCCTGTCGCGGGCGCTAGGCCTACCCACACAAGTGAGGTATCATTTTTATCGGGAGACTTGGGGGAACGCTGGGTGGAAGGAAATTTGTGGCTCCTCTCAGATTCCAGAACTTTCTGCCACAGAAATGTGAGGAACATGTGTTTTTTTAGCCAAATTTTGAGGTTTGCAAAGGATTCTGGATAACAGAACCTGGTCCGAGCCCCGCAAGTCTCCCCATCTTGGATTCCCCTAGGTCTCTAGTTTTCAGAAATGCACAGGTTTGGTAGGTTTCCCTAGGTGCCGGCTGAGCTAGAGGCCAAAATCTACAGGTAGACACTTCGCAAAAAACATCTGTGTTTTCTTCCAAAATTTTGGATGTGTCCACGTTGCGCTTTGGGGCGTTTCCTGTCGCGGGCGCTATGCCTACCCACACAAGTGAGGTATCATTTTTATCGGGAGACTTGGGGGAACGCTGGGTGGAAGGACATTTGTGGCTCCTCTCAGATTCCAGAACTTTCTGCCACAGAAATGTGAGGAACTTGTGTTTTTTAGCCAAATTTTGAGGTTTGCAAAGGATTCTGGGTAAGAGAACCTGGTCCGAGCCCCGCAAGTCACCCCTCCTTGGATTCCCCTAGGTCTCTAATTTTCAGAAATGCACAGGTTTGGTAGGTTTCCCTAGGTGCCGGCTGAGCTAGAGGCCAAAATCTACAGGTAGGCACTTCGCAAAAAAAACACCTCTGTTTTCTTCCAAAATTTTGGATGTGTCCACGTTGCGCTTTGGGCTGTTTCCTGTCGCGGGCGCTAGGCCTACCCACACAAGTGAGATATCATTTTTATCGGGAGACTTGGGGGAACGCTGGGTGGAAGGAAATTTGTGGCTCCTCTTAGATTCCAGAACTTTCTGCCACAGAAATGTGAGGAACATGTGTTTTTTTAGCCAAATTTTGAGGTTTGCAAAGGATTCTGGATAACAGAACCTGGTCCTGGCCCCGCAAGTCACCCCTCCTTGGATTCCCCTAGGTCTCTAGTTTTCAGAAATGCATAGGTTTGGTAGGTTTCCCTAGGTGCCGGCTGAGCTAGAGGCCAAAATCTACAGGTAGGCACTTCGCAAAAAACACCTCTGTTTTCTTCCAAAATTTTGGATGTGTCCACGTTGCGCTTTGGGGTGTTTCCTGTCGCGGGCGCTAGGCCTACCCACATAAGTAAGGTATAATTTTTATCGGGAGACTTGGGGGAACGCTGGGTGGAAGGAAATTTGTGGCTCCTCTCAGATTCCAGAACTTTCTGCCACAGAAATTTGAGGAACATGTTTTTTTTTAACCAAATTTTGAGGTTTGCAAAGGATTCTGGGTAACAGAACCTGGTCTGAGCCCCGCAAGTCACCCCATCTTGGATTCCCCTAGGTCTCTAGTTTTCCGAAATGCACAGGTTTGGTAGGTTTCCCTAGGTGCCGGCTGAGCTAGAGGCCAAAATCTACAGGTAGGCACTTCGCAAAAAACACCTCTGTTTTCTTCCAAAAGTTTGGATGTGTCCACGTTGCGCTTTGGGGTGTTTCCTGTCGCGGGCGCTAGGCCTACCCACACAAGTGAGGTATCATTTTTATCGGGAGACTTGGGGGAACGCTGGGTGGAAGGAAATTTGTGGCTCCTCTCAGATTCCAGAACTTTCTGCCACAGAAATGTGAGGAACATGTGTTTTTTTAGCCAAATTTTGAGGTTTGCAAAGGATTCTGGATAACAGAACCTGGTCCGAGCCCCGCAAGTCACCCCATCTTGGATTCCCCTAGGTCTCTAGTTTTCCGAAATGCACAGGTTTGGTAGGTTTCCCTAGGTGCCGGCTGAGCTAGAGGCCAAAATCTACAGGTAGGCACTTCGCAAAAAACACCTCTGTTTTCTTCCAAAAGTTTGGATGTGTCCACGTTGCGCTTTGGGGTGTTTCCTGTCGCGGGCGCTAGGCCTACCCACACAAGTGAGGTATCATTTTTATCGGGAGACTTGGGGGAACGCTGGGTGGAAGGAAATTTGTGGCTCCTCTCAGATTCCAGAACTTTCTGCCACAGAAATGTGAGGAACATGTGTTTTTTTAGCCAAATTTTGAGGTTTGCAAAGGATTCGGGATAACAGAACCTGGTCCGAGCCCCGCAAGTCTCCCCATCTTGGATTCCCCTAGGTCTCTAGTTTTCAGAAATGCACAGGTTTGGTAGGTTTCCCTAGGTGCCGGCTGAGCTAGAGGCCAAAATCTACAGGTAGGCACTTCGCAAAAAACACCTGTGTTTTCTTCCAAAATTTTGGATGTGTCCACGTTGCGCTTTGGGGCGTTTCCTGTCGTGGGCGCTAGGCCTACCCACACAAGTGAGGTATCATTTTTATCGGGAGACTTGGGGGAACGCTGGGTGGAAGGACATTTGTGGCTCCTCTCAGATTCCAGAACTTTCTGCCACAGAAATGTGAGGAACTTGTGTTTTTTAGCCAAATTTTGAGGTTTGCAAAGGATTCTGGGTAAGAGAACCTGGTCCGAGCCCCGCAAGTCACCCCTCCTTGGATTCCCCTAGGTCTCTAATTTTCAGAAATGCACAGGTTTGGTAGGTTTCCCTAGGTGCCGGCTGAGCTAGAGGCCAAAATCTACAGGTAGGCACTTCGCAAAAAAAACACCTCTGTTTTCTTCCAAAATTTTGGATGTGTCCACGTTGCGCTTTGGGCTGTTTCCTGTCGCGGGCGCTAGGCCTACCCACACAAGTGAGATATCATTTTTATCGGGAGACTTGGGGGAACGCTGGGTGGAAGGAAATTTGTGGCTCCTCTTAGATTCCAGAACTTTCTGCCACAGAAATGTGAGGAACATGTGTTTTTTTAGCCAAATTTTGAGGTTTGCAAAGGATTCTGGATAACAGAACCTGGTCCTGGCCCCGCAAGTCACCCCTCCTTGGATTCCCCTAGGTCTCTAGTTTTCAGAAATGCATAGGTTTGGTAGGTTTCCCTAGGTGCCGGCTGAGCTAGAGGCCAAAATCTACAGGTAGGCACTTCGCAAAAAACACCTCTGTTTTCTTCCAAAATTTTGGATGTGTCCACGTTGCGCTTTGGGGTGTTTCCTGTCGCGGGCGCTAGGCCTACCCACATAAGTAAGGTATAATTTTTATCGGGAGACTTGGGGGAACGCTGGGTGGAAGGAAATTTGTGGCTCCTCTCAGATTCCAGAACTTTCTGCCACAGAAATTTGAGGAACATGTTTTTTTTTAACCAAATTTTGAGGTTTGCAAAGGATTCTGGGTAACAGAACCTGGTCTGAGCCCCGCAAGTCACCCCATCTTGGATTCCCCTAGGTCTCTAGTTTTCCGAAATGCACAGGTTTGGTAGGTTTCCCTAGGTGCCGGCTCAGCTAGAGGCCAAAATCTACAGGTAGGCACTTCGCAAAAAACATCTCTGTTTTCTTCCAAAATTTTGGATGTGTCCACGTTGCGCTTTGGTTTGTTTCCTGTTGCGGGCGCTAGGCCTACCCACACAAGTGAGGTATCATTTTTATCGGGAGACTTGGGGGAACGCTTGGTGGAAGGAAATTTGTGGTTCCTTTCAGATTCCAGAACTTTCTGCCACAGAAATGTGAGGAACATGTGTTTTTTTAGCCAAATTTTGAGGTTTGCAAAGGATTCTGGGTAACAGAACCTGGTCCGAGCCCCGCAAGTCACCCCTCCTTGGATTCCCCTAGGTCTCTAGTTTTCAGAAATGCACAGGTTTGGTAGGTTTCCACAGGTGCCGGCTGAGCTAGAGGCCAAAATCTACAGGTAGGCACTTCGCAAAAAACACCTCTGTTTTCTTCCAAAATTTTGGATGTGTCCACGTTGCGCTTTGGGGTGTTTCCTGTCGCGGGCGCTAGGCCTACCCACACAAGTGAGGTATCATTTTTATCGGGAGACTTGGGGGAACGCTGGGTGGAAGGACATTTGTGGCTCCTCTCAGATTCCAGAACTTTCTGCCACAGAAATGTGAGGAACTTGTGTTTTTTAGCCAAATCTTGAGGTTTGCAAAGGATTCTGGGTAACAGAACCTGGTCCGAGCCCCGCAAGTCTCCCCATCTTGGATTCCCCTAGGTCTCTAGTTTTCAGAAATGCACAGGTTTGGTAGGTTTCCCTAGGTGCCGGCTGAGCTAGAGGCCAAAATCTACAGGTAGGCACTTCGCAAAAAAAACACCTCTGTTTTCTTCCAAAATTTTGGATGTGTCCACGTTGCGCTTTGGGCTGTTTCCTGTCGCGGGCGCTAGGCCTACCCACACAAGTGAGATATCATTTTTATCGGGAGACTTGGGGGAACGCTGGGTGGAAGGAAATTTGTGGCTCCTCTCAGATTCCAGAACTTTCTGCCACAGAAATGTGAGGAACATGTGTTTTTTTAGCCACATTTTGAGGTTTGCAAAGGATTCTGGGTAACAGAACCTGGTCCGAGCCCCGCAAGTCACCCCTCCTTGGATTCCCCTAGGTCTCTAATTTTCAGAAATGCACAGGTTTGGTAGGTTTCCCTAGGTGCCGGTTGAGCTGGAGGCCAAAATCTACAGGTAGGCACTTCGCAAAAAACACCTCTGTTTTCTCCCACAATTTTGGATGTGTCCACGTTGCGCTTTGGGGTGTTTCCTGTCGCGGGCGCTAGGCCTACCCACACAAGTGAGATATCATTTTTATCGGGAGACTTGGGGGAACGCTGGGTGGAAGGAAATTTGTGGCTCCTCTCAGATTCCAGAACTTTCTGCCACAGAAATGTGAGGAACATGTGTTTTTTTAGCCAAATTTTGAGGTTTGCAAAGGATTCTGGATAACAGAACCTGGTCCTGGCCCCGCAAGTCACCCCTCCTTGGATTCCCCTAGGTCTCTAGTTTTCAGAAATGCATAGGTTTGGTAGGTTTCCCTAGGTGCCGGCTGAGCTAGAGGCAAAAATCTACAGGTAGGCACTTCGCAAAAAACACCTCTGTTTTCTTCCAAAATTTTGGATGTGTCCACGTTGCGCTTTGGGGTGTTTCCTGTCGCGGGCGCTAGGCCTACCCACATAAGTAAGGTATAATTTTTATCGGGAGACTTGGGGGAACGCTGGGTGGAAGGAAATTTGTGGCTCCTCTCAGATTCCAGAACTTTCTGCCACAGAAATTTGAGGAACATGTTTTTTTTTAACCAAATTTTGAGGTTTGCAAAGGATTCTGGGTAACAGAACCTGGTCCGAGCCCCGCAAGTCACCCCATCTTGGATTCCCCTAGGTCTCTAGTTTTCCGAAATGCACAGGTTTGGTAGGTTTCCCTAGGTGCCGGCTGAGCTAGAGGCCAAAATCTACAGGTAGGCACTTCGCAAAAAACACCTCTGTTTTCTTCCAAAAGTTTGGATGTGTCCACGTTGCGCTTTGGGGTGTTTCCTGTCGCGGGCGCTAGGCCTACCCACACAAGTGAGGTATCATTTTTATCGGGAGACTTGGGGGAACGCTGGGTGGAAGGAAATTTGTGGCTCCTCTCAGATTCCAGAACTTTCTGCCACAGAAATGTGAGGAACATGTGTTTTTTTAGCCAAATTTTGAGGTTTGCAAAGGATTCTGGATAACAGAACCTGGTCCGAGCCCCGCAAGTCTCCCCATCTTGGATTCCCCTAGGTCTCTAGTTTTCAGAAATGCACAGGTTTGGTAGGTTTCCCTAGGTGCCGGCTGAGCTAGAGGCCAAAATCTACAGGTAGACACTTCGCAAAAAACATCTGTGTTTTCTTCCAAAATTTTGGATGTGTCCACGTTGCGCTTTGGGGCGTTTCCTGTCGCGGGCGCTAGGCCTACCCACACAAGTGAGGTATCATTTTTATCGGGAGACTTGGGGGAACGCTGGGTGGAAGGACATTTGTGGCTCCTCTCAGATTCCAGAACTTTCTGCCACAGAAATGTGAGGAACTTGTGTTTTTTAGCCAAATTTTGAGGTTTGCAAAGGATTCTGGGTAAGAGAACCTGGTCCGAGCCCCGCAAGTCACCCCTCCTTGGATTCCCCTAGGTCTCTAATTTTCAGAAATGCACAGGTTTGGTAGGTTTCCCTAGGTGCCGGCTGAGCTAGAGGCCAAAATCTACAGGTAGGCACTTCGCAAAAAAAACACCTCTGTTTTCTTCCAAAATTTTGGATGTGTCCACGTTGCGCTTTGGGCTGTTTCCTGTCGCGGGCGCTAGGCCTACCCACACAAGTGAGATATCATTTTTATCGGGAGACTTGGGGGAACGCTGGGTGGAAGGAAATTTGTGGCTCCTCTTAGATTCCAGAACTTTCTGCCACAGAAATGTGAGGAACATGTGTTTTTTTAGCCAAATTTTGAGGTTTGCAAAGGATTCTGGATAACAGAACCTGGTCCTGGCCCCGCAAGTCACCCCTCCTTGGATTCCCCTAGGTCTCTAGTTTTCAGAAATGCATAGGTTTGGTAGGTTTCCCTAGGTGCCGGCTGAGCTAGAGGCCAAAATCTACAGGTAGGCACTTCGCAAAAAACACCTCTGTTTTCTTCCAAAATTTTGGATGTGTCCACGTTGCGCTTTGGGGTGTTTCCTGTCGCGGGCGCTAGGCCTACCCACATAAGTAAGGTATAATTTTTATCGGGAGACTTGGGGGAACGCTGGGTGGAAGGAAATTTGTGGCTCCTCTCAGATTCCAGAACTTTCTGCCACAGAAATTTGAGGAACATGTTTTTTTTTAACCAAATTTTGAGGTTTGCAAAGGATTCTGGGTAACAGAACCTGGTCTGAGCCCCGCAAGTCACCCCATCTTGGATTCCCCTAGGTCTCTAGTTTTCCGAAATGCACAGGTTTGGTAGGTTTCCCTAGGTGCCGGCTGAGCTAGAGGCCAAAATCTACAGGTAGGCACTTCGCAAAAAACACCTCTGTTTTCTTCCAAAAGTTTGGATGTGTCCACGTTGCGCTTTGGGGTGTTTCCTGTCGCGGGCGCTAGGCCTACCCACACAAGTGAGGTATCATTTTTATCGGGAGACTTGGGGGAACGCTGGGTGGAAGGAAATTTGTGGCTCCTCTCAGATTCCAGAACTTTCTGCCACAGAAATGTGAGGAACATGTGTTTTTTTAGCCAAATTTTGAGGTTTGCAAAGGATTCTGGATAACAGAACCTGGTCCGAGCCCCGCAAGTCACCCCATCTTGGATTCCCCTAGGTCTCTAGTTTTCCGAAATGCACAGGTTTGGTAGGTTTCCCTAGGTGCCGGCTGAGCTAGAGGCCAAAATCTACAGGTAGGCACTTCGCAAAAAACACCTCTGTTTTCTTCCAAAAGTTTGGATGTGTCCACGTTGCGCTTTGGGGTGTTTCCTGTCGCGGGCGCTAGGCCTACCCACACAAGTGAGGTATCATTTTTATCGGGAGACTTGGGGGAACGCTGGGTGGAAGGAAATTTGTGGCTCCTCTCAGATTCCAGAACTTTCTGCCACAGAAATGTGAGGAACATGTGTTTTTTTAGCCAAATTTTGAGGTTTGCAAAGGATTCGGGATAACAGAACCTGGTCCGAGCCCCGCAAGTCTCCCCATCTTGGATTCCCCTAGGTCTCTAGTTTTCAGAAATGCACAGGTTTGGTAGGTTTCCCTAGGTGCCGGCTGAGCTAGAGGCCAAAATCTACAGGTAGGCACTTCGCAAAAAACACCTGTGTTTTCTTCCAAAATTTTGGATGTGTCCACGTTGCGCTTTGGGGCGTTTCCTGTCGCGGGCGCTAGGCCTACCCACACAAGTGAGGTATCATTTTTATCGGGAGACTTGGGGGAACGCTGGGTGGAAGGACATTTGTGGCTCCTCTCAGATTCCAGAACTTTCTGCCACAGAAATGTGAGGAACTTGTGTTTTTTAGCCAAATTTTGAGGTTTGCAAAGGATTCTGGGTAAGAGAACCTGGTCCGAGCCCCGCAAGTCACCCCTCCTTGGATTCCCCTAGGTCTCTAATTTTCAGAAATGCACAGGTTTGGTAGGTTTCCCTAGGTGCCGGCTGAGCTAGAGGCCAAAATCTACAGGTAGGCACTTCGCAAAAAAAACACCTCTGTTTTCTTCCAAAATTTTGGATGTGTCCACGTTGCGCTTTGGGCTGTTTCCTGTCGCGGGCGCTAGGCCTACCCACACAAGTGAGATATCATTTTTATCGGGAGACTTGGGGGAACGCTGGGTGGAAGGAAATTTGTGGCTCCTCTTAGATTCCAGAACTTTCTGCCACAGAAATGTGAGGAACATGTGTTTTTTTAGCCAAATTTTGAGGTTTGCAAAGGATTCTGGATAACAGAACCTGGTCCTGGCCCCGCAAGTCACCCCTCCTTGGATTCCCCTAGGTCTCTAGTTTTCAGAAATGCATAGGTTTGGTAGGTTTCCCTAGGTGCCGGCTGAGCTAGAGGCCAAAATCTACAGGTAGGCACTTCGCAAAAAACACCTCTGTTTTCTTCCAAAATTTTGGATGTGTCCACGTTGCGCTTTGGGGTGTTTCCTGTCGCGGGCGCTAGGCCTACCCACATAAGTAAGGTATAATTTTTATCGGGAGACTTGGGGGAACGCTGGGTGGAAGGAAATTTGTGGCTCCTCTCAGATTCCAGAACTTTCTGCCACAGAAATTTGAGGAACATGTTTTTTTTTAACCAAATTTTGAGGTTTGCAAAGGATTCTGGGTAACAGAACCTGGTCTGAGCCCCGCAAGTCACCCCATCTTGGATTCCCCTAGGTCTCTAGTTTTCCGAAATGCACAGGTTTGGTAGGTTTCCCTAGGTGCCGGCTGAGCTAGAGGCCAAAATCTACAGGTAGGCACTTCGCAAAAAACACCTCTGTTTTCTTCCAAAAGTTTGGATGTGTCCACGTTGCGCTTTGGGGTGTTTCCTGTCGCGGGCGCTAGGCCTACCCACACAAGTGAGGTATCATTTTTATCGGGAGACTTGGGGGAACGCTGGGTGGAAGGAAATTTGTGGCTCCTCTCAGATTCCAGAACTTTCTGCCACAGAAATGTGAGGAACATGTGTTTTTTTAGCCAAATTTTGAGGTTTGCAAAGGATTCTGGATAACAGAACCTGGTCCGAGCCCCGCAAGTCTCCCCATCTTGGATTCCCCTAGGTCTCTAGTTTTCAGAAAGGCACAGGTTTGGTAGGTTTCCCTAGGTGCCGGCTGAGCTAGAGGCAAAAATCTACAGGTAGGCACTTCGCAAAAAACACCTCTGTTTTCTTCCAAAATTTTGGATGTGTCCACGTTGCGCTTTGGGGTGTTTCCTGTCGCGGGCGCTAGGCCTACCCACATAAGTAAGGTATAATTTTTATCGGGAGACTTGGGGGAACGCTGGGTGGAAGGAAATTTGTGGCTCCTCTCAGATTCCAGAACTTTCTGCCACAGAAATTTGAGGAACATGTTTTTTTTTAACCAAATTTTGAGGTTTGCAAAGGATTCTGGGTAACAGAACCTGGTCCGAGCCCCGCAAGTCACCCCATCTTGGATTCCCCTAGGTCTCTAGTTTTCCGAAATGCACAGGTTTGGTAGGTTTCCCTAGGTGCCGGCTGAGCTAGAGGCCAAAATCTACAGGTAGGCACTTCGCAAAAAACACCTCTGTTTTCTTCCAAAAGTTTGGATGTGTCCACGTTGCGCTTTGGGGTGTTTCCTGTCGCGGGCGCTAGGCCTACCCACACAAGTGAGGTATCATTTTTATCGGGAGACTTGGGGGAACGCTGGGTGGAAGGAAATTTGTGGCTCCTCTCAGATTCCAGAACTTTCTGCCACAGAAATGTGAGGAACATGTGTTTTTTTAGCCAAATTTTGAGGTTTGCAAAGGATTCTGGATAACAGAACCTGGTCCGAGCCCCGCAAGTCTCCCCATCTTGGATTCCCCTAGGTCTCTAGTTTTCAGAAATGCACAGGTTTGGTAGGTTTCCCTAGGTGCCGGCTGAGCTAGAGGCCAAAATCTACAGGTAGACACTTCGCAAAAAACATCTGTGTTTTCTTCCAAAATTTTGGATGTGTCCACGTTGCGCTTTGGGGCGTTTCCTGTCGCGGGCGCTAGGCCTACCCACACAAGTGAGGTATCATTTTTATCGGGAGACTTGGGGGAACGCTGGGTGGAAGGACATTTGTGGCTCCTCTCAGATTCCAGAACTTTCTGCCACAGAAATGTGAGGAACTTGTGTTTTTTAGCCAAATTTTGAGGTTTGCAAAGGATTCTGGGTAAGAGAACCTGGTCCGAGCCCCGCAAGTCACCCCTCCTTGGATTCCCCTAGGTCTCTAATTTTCAGAAATGCACAGGTTTGGTAGGTTTCCCTAGGTGCCGGCTGAGCTAGAGGCCAAAATCTACAGGTAGGCACTTCGCAAAAAAAACACCTCTGTTTTCTTCCAAAATTTTGGATGTGTCCACGTTGCGCTTTGGGCTGTTTCCTGTCGCGGGCGCTAGGCCTACCCACACAAGTGAGATATCATTTTTATCGGGAGACTTGGGGGAACGCTGGGTGGAAGGAAATTTGTGGCTCCTCTTAGATTCCAGAACTTTCTGCCACAGAAATGTGAGGAACATGTGTTTTTTTAGCCAAATTTTGAGGTTTGCAAAGGATTCTGGATAACAGAACCTGGTCCTGGCCCCGCAAGTCACCCCTCCTTGGATTCCCCTAGGTCTCTAGTTTTCAGAAATGCATAGGTTTGGTAGGTTTCCCTAGGTGCCGGCTGAGCTAGAGGCCAAAATCTACAGGTAGGCACTTCGCAAAAAACACCTCTGTTTTCTTCCAAAATTTTGGATGTGTCCACGTTGCGCTTTGGGGTGTTTCCTGTCGCGGGCGCTAGGCCTACCCACATAAGTAAGGTATAATTTTTATCGGGAGACTTGGGGGAACGCTGGGTGGAAGGAAATTTGTGGCTCCTCTCAGATTCCAGAACTTTCTGCCACAGAAATTTGAGGAACATGTTTTTTTTTAACCAAATTTTGAGGTTTGCAAAGGATTCTGGGTAACAGAACCTGGTCTGAGCCCCGCAAGTCACCCCATCTTGGATTCCCCTAGGTCTCTAGTTTTCCGAAATGCACAGGTTTGGTAGGTTTCCCTAGGTGCCGGCTGAGCTAGAGGCCAAAATCTACAGGTAGGCACTTCGCAAAAAACACCTCTGTTTTCTTCCAAAAGTTTGGATGTGTCCACGTTGCGCTTTGGGGTGTTTCCTGTCGCGGGCGCTAGGCCTACCCACACAAGTGAGGTATCATTTTTATCGGGAGACTTGGGGGAACGCTGGGTGGAAGGAAATTTGTGGCTCCTCTCAGATTCCAGAACTTTCTGCCACAGAAATGTGAGGAACATGTGTTTTTTTAGCCAAATTTTGAGGTTTGCAAAGGATTCTGGATAACAGAACCTGGTCCGAGCCCCGCAAGTCACCCCATCTTGGATTCCCCTAGGTCTCTAGTTTTCCGAAATGCACAGGTTTGGTAGGTTTCCCTAGGTGCCGGCTGAGCTAGAGGCCAAAATCTACAGGTAGGCACTTCGCAAAAAACACCTCTGTTTTCTTCCAAAAGTTTGGATGTGTCCACGTTGCGCTTTGGGGTGTTTTCTGTCGCGGGCGCTAGGCCTACCCACACAAGTGAGGTATCATTTTTATCGGGAGACTTGGGGGAACGCTGGGTGGAAGGAAATTTGTGGCTCCTCTCAGATTCCAGAACTTTCTGCCACAGAAATGTGAGGAACATGTGTTTTTTTAGCCAAATTTTGAGGTTTGCAAAGGATTCGGGATAACAGAACCTGGTCCGAGCCCCGCAAGTCTCCCCATCTTGGATTCCCCTAGGTCTCTAGTTTTCAGAAATGCACAGGTTTGGTAGGTTTCCCTAGGTGCCGGCTGAGCTAGAGGCCAAAATCTACAGGTAGGCACTTCGCAAAAAACACCTGTGTTTTCTTCCAAAATTTTGGATGTGTCCACGTTGCGCTTTGGGGCGTTTCCTGTCGCGGGCGCTAGGCCTACCCACACAAGTGAGGTATCATTTTTATCGGGAGACTTGGGGGAACGCTGGGTGGAAGGACATTTGTGGCTCCTCTCAGATTCCAGAACTTTCTGCCACAGAAATGTGAGGAACTTGTGTTTTTTAGCCAAATTTTGAGGTTTGCAAAGGATTCTGGGTAAGAGAACCTGGTCCGAGCCCCGCAAGTCACCCCTCCTTGGATTCCCCTAGGTCTCTAATTTTCAGAAATGCACAGGTTTGGTAGGTTTCCCTAGGTGCCGGCTGAGCTAGAGGCCAAAATCTACAGGTAGGCACTTCGCAAAAAAAACACCTCTGTTTTCTTCCAAAATTTTGGATGTGTCCACGTTGCGCTTTGGGCTGTTTCCTGTCGCGGGCGCTAGGCCTACCCACACAAGTGAGATATCATTTTTATCGGGAGACTTGGGGGAACGCTGGGTGGAAGGAAATTTGTGGCTCCTCTTAGATTCCAGAACTTTCTGCCACAGAAATGTGAGGAACATGTGTTTTTTTAGCCAAATTTTGAGGTTTGCAAAGGATTCTGGATAACAGAACCTGGTCCTGGCCCCGCAAGTCACCCCTCCTTGGATTCCCCTAGGTCTCTAGTTTTCAGAAATGCATAGGTTTGGTAGGTTTCCCTAGGTGCCGGCTGAGCTAGAGGCCAAAATCTACAGGTAGGCACTTCGCAAAAAACACCTCTGTTTTCTTCCAAAATTTTGGATGTGTCCACGTTGCGCTTTGGGGTGTTTCCTGTCGCGGGCGCTAGGCCTACCCACATAAGTAAGGTATAATTTTTATCGGGAGACTTGGGGGAACGCTGGGTGGAAGGAAATTTGTGGCTCCTCTCAGATTCCAGAACTTTCTGCCACAGAAATTTGAGGAACATGTTTTTTTTTAACCAAATTTTGAGGTTTGCAAAGGATTCTGGGTAACAGAACCTGGTCTGAGCCCCGCAAGTCACCCCATCTTGGATTCCCCTAGGTCTCTAGTTTTCCGAAATGCACAGGTTTGGTAGGTTTCCCTAGGTGCCGGCTGAGCTAGAGGCCAAAATCTACAGGTAGGCACTTCGCAAAAAACACCTCTGTTTTCTTCTAAAAGTTTGGATGTGTCCACGTTGCGCTTTGGGGTGTTTCCTGTCGCGGGCGCTAGGCCTACCCACACAAGTGAGGTATCATTTTTATCGGGAGACTTGGGGGAACGCTGGGTGGAAGGAAATTTGTGGCTCCTCTCAGATTCCAGAACTTTCTGCCACAGAAATGTGAGGAACATGTGTTTTTTTAGCCAAATTTTGAGGTTTGCAAAGGATTCTGGATAACAGAACCTGGTCCGAGCCCCGCAAGTCTCCCCATCTTGGATTCCCCTAGGTCTCTAGTTTTCAGAAAGGCACAGGTTTGGTAGGTTTCCCTAGGTGCCGGCTGAGCTAGAGGCCAAAATCTACAGGTAGGCACTTCGCAAAAAACACCTCTGTTTTCTTCCAAAATTTTGGATGTGTCCACGTTGCGCTTTGGGGCGTTTCCTGTCGCGGGCGCTAGGCCTACCCACACAAGTGAGGTATCATTTTTATCGGGAGAGTTGGGGGAACGCTGGGTGGAAGGAAATTCGTGGCTCCTCTCAGATTCCAGAACTTTCTGCCACAGAAATGTGAGGACCATGTGTTTTTTTAGCCAAAGTTTGAGGTTTGCAAAGGATTCTGGGTAACAGAACCTGGTCCGAGCCCCGCAAGTCACCCCATCTTGGATTCCACTAGGTCTCTAGTTTTCAGAAATGCACAGGTTTGGTAGGTTTCCCTAGGTGCCGGCTGAGCTAGAGGCCAAAATCTACAGGTAGGCACTTCGCAAAAATCACCTCTGTTTTCTTCCAAAATTTTGGATGTGTCCACGTTGCGCTTTGGGGTGTTTCCTGTCGCGGGCGCTAGGCCTACCCACACAAGTGATGTATCATTTTTATCGGGAGACTTGGGGGAACGCTGGGTGTAAGGAAATTTGTGGCTCCTCTCAGATTCCAGAACTTTCTGCCACAGAAATGTGAGGAACATGTGTTTTTTTAGCCAAATTTTGAGGTTTGCAAAGGATTCTGGGTAACAGAACCTCGTCCGAGCCCCGCAAGTCTCCCCATCTTGGATTCCCCTAGGTCTCTAGTTTTCAGAAATGCACAGGTTTGGTAGGTTTCCCTAGGTGCCGGCTGAGCTAGAGGCCAAAATCTACAGGTAGGCACTTCGCAAAAAACACCTGTGTTTTCTTCCAAAATTTTGGATGTGTCCACGTTGCGCTTTGGGGCGTTTCCTGTCGCGGGCGCTAGGCCTACCCACATAAGTAAGGTATAATTTTTATCGGGAGACTTGGGGGAACGCTGGGTGGAAGGAAATTTGTGGCTCCTCTCAGATTCCAGAACTTTCTGCCACAGAAATTTGAGGAACATGTTTTTTTTTAACCAAATTTTGAGGTTTGCAAAGGATTCTGGGTAACAGAACCTGGTCTGAGCCCCGCAAGTCACCCCATCTTGGATTCCCCTAGGTCTCTAGTTTTCCGAAATGCACAGGTTTGGTAGGTTTCCCTAGGTGCCGGCTGAGCTAGAGGCCAAAATCTACAGGTAGGCACTTCGCAAAAAACACCTCTGTTTTCTTCCAAAAGTTTGGATGTGTCCACGTTGCGCTTTGGGGTGTTTCCTGTCGCGGGCGCTAGGCCTACCCACACAAGTGAGGTATCATTTTTATCGGGAGACTTGGGGGAACGCTGGGTGGAAGGAAATTTGTGGCTCCTCTCAGATTCCAGAACTTTCTGCCACAGAAATGTGAGGAACATGTGTTTTTTTAGCCAAATTTTGAGGTTTGCAAAGGATTCTGGATAACAGAACCTGGTCCGAGCCCCGCAAGTCTCCCCATCTTGGATTCCCCTAGGTCTCTAGTTTTCAGAAAGGCACAGGTTTGGTAGGTTTCCCTAGGTGCCGGCTGAGCTAGAGGCCAAAATCTACAGGTAGGCACTTCGCAAAAAACACCTGTGTTTTCTTCCAAAATTTTGGATGTGTCCACGTTGCGCTTTGGGGCGTTTCCTGTCGCGGGCGCTAGGCCTACCCACACAAGTGAGGTATCATTTTTATCGGGAGAGTTGGGGGAACGCTGGGTGGAAGGAAATTCGTGGCTCCTCTCAGATTCCAGAACTTTCTGCCACAGAAATGTGAGGACCATGTGTTTTTTTAGCCAAAGTTTGAGGTTTGCAAAGGATTCTGGGTAACAGAACCTGGTCCGAGCCCCGCAAGTCACCCCATCTTGGATTCCACTAGGTCTCTAGTTTTCAGAAATGCACAGGTTTGGTAGGTTTCCCTAGGTGCCGGGTGAGCTAGAGGCCAAAATCTACAGGTAGGCACTTCACAAAAATCACCTCTGTTTTCTTCCAAAATTTTGGATGTGTCCACGTTGCGCTTTGGGGTGTTTCCTGTCGCGGGCGCTAGGCCTACCCACACAAGTGATGTATCATTTTTATCGGGAGACTTGGGGGAACGCTGGGTGTAAGGAAATTTGTGGCTCCTCTCAGATTCCAGAACTTTCTGCCACAGAAATGTGAGGAACATGTGTTTTTTTAGCCAAATTTTGAGGTTTGCAAAGGATTCTGGGTAACAGAACCTCGTCCGAGCCCCGCAAGTCTCCCCATCTTGGATTCCCCTAGGTCTCTAGTTTTCAGAAATGCACAGGTTTGGTAGGTTTCCCTAGGTGCCGGCTGAGCTAGAGGCCAAAATCTACAGGTAGGCACTTCGCAAAAAACACCTGTGTTTTCTTCCAAAATTTTGGATGTGTCCACGTTGCGCTTTGGGGCGTTTCCTGTCGCGGGCGCTAGGCCTACCCACACAAGTGAGGTATCATTTTTATCGGGAGACTTGGGGGAACGCTGGGTGGAAGGACATTTGTGGCTCCTCTCAGATTCCAGAACTTTCCGCCACAGAAATGTGAGGAACTTGTGTTTTTTAGCCAAATTTTGAGGTTTGCAAAGGATTCTGGGTAACAGAACCTGGTCCGAGCCCCGCAAGTCACCCCTCCTTGGATTCCCCTAGGTCTCTAGTTTTCAGAAATGCACAGGTTTGGTAGGCTTCCCTAGGTGCCGGCTGAGCTAGAGGCCAAAATCTACAGGTAGGCACTTCGCAAAAAAAACACCTCTGTTTTCTTCCAAAATTTTGGATGTGTCCACGTTGCGCTTTGAGCTGTTTCCTGTCGCGGGCGCTAGGCCTACCCACACAAGTGAGATATCATTTTTATCGGGAGACTTGGGGGAACGCTGGGTGGAAGGAAATTTGTGGCTCCTCTCAGATTCCAGAACTTTCTGCCACAGAAATGTGAGGAACATGTGTTTTTTTAGCCACATTTTGAGGTTTGCAAAGGATTCTGGGTAACAGAACCTGGTCCGAGCCCCGCAAGTCACCCCTCCTTGGATTCCCCTAGGTCTCTAGTTTTCAGAAATGCACAGGTTTGGTAGGTTTCCCTAGGTGCCGGTTGAGCTGGAGGCCAAAATCTACAGGTAGGCACTTCGCAAAAAACACCTCTGTTTTCTCCCAAAATTTTGGATGTGTCCACGTTGCGCTTTGGGGTGTTTCCTGTCGCGGGCGCTAGGCCTACCCACACAAGTGAGATATCATTTTTATCGGGAGACTTGGGGGAACGCTGGGTGGAAGGAAATTTGTGGCTCCTCTCAGATTCCAGAACTTTCTGCCACAGAAATGTGAGGAACATGTGTTTTTTTAGCCAAATTTTGAGGTTTGCAAAGGATTCTGGATAACAGAACCTGGTCCTGGCCCCGCAAGTCACCCCTCCTTGGATTCCCCTAGGTCTCTAGTTTTCAGAAATGCATAGGTTTGGTAGGTTTCCCTAGGTGCCGGCTGAGCTAGAGGCCAAAATCTACAGGTAGGCACTTCGCAAAAAACACCTCTGTTTTCTTCCAAAATTTTGGATGTGTCCACGTTGCGCTTTGGGGTGTTTCCTGTCGCGGGCGCTAGGCCTACCCACACAAGTGAGGTATCATTTTTATCGGGAGACTTGGGGGAACGCTGGGTGGAAGGAAATTTGTGGCTCCTCTCAGATTCCAGAACTTTCTGCCACAGAAATGTGAGGAACATGTGTTTTTTTAGCCAAATTTTGAGGTTTGCAAAGGATTCTGGATAACAGAACCTGGTCCGAGCCCCGCAAGTCACCCCATCTTGGATTCCCCTAGGTCTCTAGTTTTCCGAAATGCACAGGTTTGGTAGGTTTCCCTAGGTGCCGGCTGAGCTAGAGGCCAAAATCTACAGGTAGGCACTTCGCAAAAAACACCTCTGTTTTCTTCCAAAAGTTTGGATGTGTCCACGTTGCGCTTTGGGGTGTTTCCTGTCGCGGGCGCTAGGCCTACCCACACAAGTGAGGTATCATTTTTATCGGGAGACTTGGGGGAACGCTGGGTGGAAGGAAATTTGTGGCTCCTCTCAGATTCCAGAACTTTCTGCCACAGAAATGTGAGGAACATGTGTTTTTTTAGCCAAATTTTGAGGTTTGCAAAGGATTCGGGATAACAGAACCTGGTCCGAGCCCCGCAAGTCTCCCCATCTTGGATTCCCCTAGGTCTCTAGTTTTCAGAAATGCACAGGTTTGGTAGGTTTCCCTAGGTGCCGGCTGAGCTAGAGGCCAAAATCTACAGGTAGGCACTTCGCAAAAAACACCTGTGTTTTCTTCCAAAATTTTGGATGTGTCCACGTTGCGCTTTGGGGCGTTTCCTGTCGCGGGCGCTAGGCCTACCCACACAAGTGAGGTATCATTTTTATCGGGAGACTTGGGGGAACGCTGGGTGGAAGGACATTTGTGGCTCCTCTCAGATTCCAGAACTTTCTGCCACAGAAACGTGAGGAACTTGTGTTTTTTAGCCAAATTTTGAGGTTTGCAAAGGATTCTGGGTAAGAGAACCTGGTCCGAGCCCCGCAAGTCACCCCTCCTTGGATTCCTCTAGGTCTCTAATTTTCAGAAATGCACAGGTTTGGTAGGTTTCCCTAGGTGCCGGCTGAGCTAGAGGCCAAAATCTACAGGTAGGCACTTCGCAAAAAAAACACCTCTGTTTTCTTCCAAAATTTTGGATGTGTCCACGTTGCGCTTTGGGCTGTTTCCTGTCGCGGGCGCTAGGCCTACCCACACAAGTGAGATATCATTTTTATCGGGAGACTTGGGGGAACGCTGGGTGGAAGGAAATTTGTGGCTCCTCTTAGATTCCAGAACTTTCTGCCACAGAAATGTGAGGAACATGTGTTTTTTTAGCCAAATTTTGAGGTTTGCAAAGGATTCTGGATAACAGAACCTGGTCCTGGCCCCGCAAGTCACCCCTCCTTGGATTCCCCTAGGTCTCTAGTTTTCAGAAATGCATAGGTTTGGTAGGTTTCCCTAGGTGCCGGCTGAGCTAGAGGCCAAAATCTACAGGTAGGCACTTCGCAAAAAACACCTCTGTTTTCTTCCAAAATTTTGGATGTGTCCACGTTGCGCTTTGGGGTGTTTCCTGTCGCGGGCGCTAGGCCTACCCACATAAGTAAGGTATAATTTTTATCGGGAGACTTGGGGGAACGCTGGGTGGAAGGAAATTTGTGGCTCCTCTCAGATTCCAGAACTTTCTGCCACAGAAATTTGAGGAACATGTTTTTTTTTAACCAAATTTTGAGGTTTGCAAAGGATTCTGGGTAACAGAACCTGGTCTGAGCCCCGCAAGTCACCCCATCTTGGATTCCCCTAGGTCTCTAGTTTTCCGAAATGCACAGGTTTGGTAGGTTTCCCTAGGTGCCGGCTGAGCTAGAGGCCAAAATCTACAGGTAGGCACTTCGCAAAAAACACCTCTGTTTTCTTCCAAAAGTTTGGATGTGTCCACGTTGCGCTTTGGGGTGTTTCCTGTCGCGGGCGCTAGGCCTACCCACACAAGTGAGGTATCATTTTTATCGGGAGACTTGGGGGAACGCTGGGTGGAAGGAAATTTGTGGCTCCTCTCAGATTCCAGAACTTTCTGCCACAGAAATGTGAGGAACATGTGTTTTTTTAGCCAAATTTTGAGGTTTGCAAAGGATTCTGGATAACAGAACCTGGTCCGAGCCCCGCAAGTCTCCCCATCTTGGATTCCCCTAGGTCTCTAGTTTTCAGAAAGGCACAGGTTTGGTAGGTTTCCCTAGGTGCCGGCTGAGCTAGAGGCCAAAATCTACAGGTAGGCACTTCGCAAAAAACACCTCTGTTTTCTTCCAAAATTTTGGATGTGTCCACGTTGCGCTTTGGGGCGTTTCCTGTCGCGGGCGCTAGGCCTACCCACACAAGTGAGGTATCATTTTTATCGGGAGAGTTGGGGGAACGCTGGGTGGAAGGAAATTCGTGGCTCCTCTCAGATTCCAGAACTTTCTGCCACAGAAATGTGAGGACCATGTGTTTTTTTAGCCAAAGTTTGAGGTTTGCAAAGGATTCTGGGTAACAGAACCTGGTCCGAGCCCCGCAAGTCACCCCATCTTGGATTCCACTAGGTCTCTAGTTTTCAGAAATGCACAGGTTTGGTAGGTTTCCCTAGGTGCCGGCTGAGCTAGAGGCCAAAATCTACAGGTAGGCACTTCGCAAAAATCACCTCTGTTTTCTTCCAAAATTTTGGATGTGTCCACGTTGCGCTTTGGGGTGTTTCCTGTCGCGGGCGCTAGGCCTACCCACACAAGTGATGTATCATTTTTATCGGGAGACTTGGGGGAACGCTGGGTGTAAGGAAATTTGTGGCTCCTCTCAGATTCCAGAACTTTCTGCCACAGAAATGTGAGGAACATGTGTTTTTTTAGCCAAATTTTGAGGTTTGCAAAGGATTCTGGGTAACAGAACCTCGACCGAGCCCCGCAAGTCTCCCCATCTTGGATTCCCCTAGGTCTCTAGTTTTCAGAAATGCACAGGTTTGGTAGGTTTCCCTAGGTGCCGGCTGAGCTAGAGGCCAAAATCTACAGGTAGGCACTTCGCAAAAAACACCTGTGTTTTCTTCCAAAATTTTGGATGTGTCCACGTTGCGCTTTGGGGCGTTTCCTGTCGCGGGCGCTAGGCCTACCCACATAAGTAAGGTATAATTTTTATCGGGAGACTTGGGGGAACGCTGGGTGGAAGGAAATTTGTGGCTCCTCTCAGATTCCAGAACTTTCTGCCACAGAAATTTGAGGAACATGTTTTTTTTTAACCAAATTTTGAGGTTTGCAAAGGATTCTGGGTAACAGAACCTGGTCTGAGCCCCGCAAGTCACCCCATCTTGGATTCCCCTAGGTCTCTAGTTTTCCGAAATGCACAGGTTTGGTAGGTTTCCCTAGGTGCCGGCTGAGCTAGAGGCCAAAATCTACAGGTAGGCACTTCGCAAAAAACACCTCTGTTTTCTTCCAAAAGTTTGGATGTGTCCACGTTGCGCTTTGGGGTGTTTCCTGTCGCGGGCGCTAGGCCTACCCACACAAGTGAGGTATCATTTTTATCGGGAGACTTGGGGGAACGCTGGGTGGAAGGAAATTTGTGGCTCCTCTCAGATTCCAGAACTTTCTGCCACAGAAATGTGAGGAACATGTGTTTTTTTAGCCAAATTTTGAGGTTTGCAAAGGATTCTGGGTAACAGAACCTCGTCCGAGCCCCGCAAGTCTCCCCATCTTGGATTCCCCTAGGTCTCTAGTTTTCAGAAATGCACAGGTTTGGTAGGTTTCCCTAGGTGCCGGCTGAGCTAGAGGCCAAAATCTACAGGTAGGCACTTCGCAAAAAACACCTGTGTTTTCTTCCAAAATTTTGGATGTGTCCACGTTGCGCTTTGGGGCGTTTCCTGTCGCGGGCGCTAGGCCTACCCACATAAGTAAGGTATAATTTTTATCGGGAGACTTGGGGGAACGCTGGGTGGAAGGAAATTTGTGGCTCCTCTCAGATTCCAGAACTTTCTGCCACAGAAATTTGAGGAACATGTTTTTTTTTAACCAAATTTTGAGGTTTGCAAAGGATTCTGGGTAACAGAACCTGGTCTGAGCCCCGCAAGTCACCCCATCTTGGATTCCCCTAGGTCTCTAGTTTTCCGAAATGCACAGGTTTGGTAGGTTTCCCTAGGTGCCGGCTGAGCTAGAGGCCAAAATCTACAGGTAGGCACTTCGCAAAAAACACCTCTGTTTTCTTCCAAAAGTTTGGATGTGTCCACGTTGCGCTTTGGGGTGTTTCCTGTCGCGGGCGCTAGGCCTACCCACACAAGTGAGGTATCATTTTTATCGGGAGACTTGGGGGAACGCTGGGTGGAAGGAAATTTGTGGCTCCTCTCAGATTCCAGAACTTTCTGCCACAGAAATGTGAGGAACATGTGTTTTTTTAGCCAAATTTTGAGGTTTGCAAAGGATTCTGGATAACAGAACCTGGTCCGAGCCCCGCAAGTCTCCCCATCTTGGATTCCCCTAGGTCTCTAGTTTTCAGAAAGGCACAGGTTTGGTAGGTTTCCCTAGGTGCCGGCTGAGCTAGAGGCCAAAATCTACAGGTAGGCACTTCGCAAAAAACACCTGTGTTTTCTTCCAAAATTTTGGATGTGTCCACGTTGCGCTTTGGGGCGTTTCCTGTCGCGGGCGCTAGGCCTACCCACACAAGTGAGGTATCATTTTTATCGGGAGAGTTGGGGGAACGCTGGGTGGAAGGAAATTCGTGGCTCCTCTCAGATTCCAGAACTTTCTGCCACAGAAATGTGAGGACCATGTGTTTTTTTAGCCAAAGTTTGAGGTTTGCAAAGGATTCTGGGTAACAGAACCTGGTCCGAGCCCCGCAAGTCACCCCATCTTGGATTCCACTAGGTCTCTAGTTTTCAGAAATGCACAGGTTTGGTAGGTTTCCCTAGGTGCCGGGTGAGCTAGAGGCCAAAATCTACAGGTAGGCACTTCACAAAAATCACCTCTGTTTTCTTCCAAAATTTTGGATGTGTCCACGTTGCGCTTTGGGGTGTTTCCTGTCGCGGGCGCTAGGCCTACCCACACAAGTGATGTATCATTTTTATCGGGAGACTTGGGGGAACGCTGGGTGTAAGGAAATTTGTGGCTCCTCTCAGATTCCAGAACTTTCTGCCACAGAAATGTGAGGAACATGTGTTTTTTTAGCCAAATTTTGAGGTTTGCAAAGGATTCTGGGTAACAGAACCTCGTCCGAGCCCCGCAAGTCTCCCCATCTTGGATTCCCCTAGGTCTCTAGTTTTCAGAAATGCACAGGTTTGGTAGGTTTCCCTAGGTGCCGGCTGAGCTAGAGGCCAAAATCTACAGGTAGGCACTTCGCAAAAAACACCTGTGTTTTCTTCCAAAATTTTGGATGTGTCCACGTTGCGCTTTGGGGCGTTTCCTGTCGCGGGCGCTAGGCCTACCCACACAAGTGAGGTATCATTTTTATCGGGAGACTTGGGGGAACGCTGGGTGGAAGGACATTTGTGGCTCCTCTCAGATTCCAGAACTTTCCGCCACAGAAATGTGAGGAACTTGTGTTTTTTAGCCAAATTTTGAGGTTTGCAAAGGATTCTGGGTAACAGAACCTGGTCCGAGCCCCGCAAGTCACCCCTCCTTGGATTCCCCTAGGTCTCTAGTTTTCAGAAATGCACAGGTTTGGTAGGCTTCCCTAGGTGCCGGCTGAGCTAGAGGCCAAAATCTACAGGTAGGCACTTCGCAAAAAAAACACCTCTGTTTTCTTCCAAAATTTTGGATGTGTCCACGTTGCGCTTTGAGCTGTTTCCTGTCGCGGGCGCTAGGCCTACCCACACAAGTGAGATATCATTTTTATCGGGAGACTTGGGGGAACGCTGGGTGGAAGGAAATTTGTGGCTCCTCTCAGATTCCAGAACTTTCTGCCACAGAAATGTGAGGAACATGTGTTTTTTTAGCCACATTTTGAGGTTTGCAAAGGATTCTGGGTAACAGAACCTGGTCCGAGCCCCGCAAGTCACCCCTCCTTGGATTCCCCTAGGTCTCTAGTTTTCAGAAATGCACAGGTTTGGTAGGTTTCCCTAGGTGCCGGTTGAGCTGGAGGCCAAAATCTACAGGTAGGCACTTCGCAAAAAACACCTCTGTTTTCTCCCAAAATTTTGGATGTGTCCACGTTGCGCTTTGGGGTGTTTCCTGTCGCGGGCGCTAGGCCTACCCACACAAGTGAGATATCATTTTTATCGGGAGACTTGGGGGAACGCTGGGTGGAAGGAAATTTGTGGCTCCTCTCAGATTCCAGAACTTTCTGCCAC
Source organism: Pleurodeles waltl (assembly GCF_031143425.1). NCBI lineage: Eukaryota > Metazoa > Chordata > Amphibia > Caudata > Salamandridae > Pleurodeles > Pleurodeles waltl. Next base: position 4,437,767 of record NC_090439.1, read on the forward strand.
AGAAATGTGAGGAACATGTGTTTTTTTAGCCAAATTTTGAGGTTTGCAAAGGATTCTGGATAACAGAACCTGGTCCTGGCCCCGCAAGTCACCCCTCCTTGGATTCCCCTAGGTCTCTAGTTTTCAGAAATGCATAGGTTTGGTAGGTTTCCCTAGGTGCCGGCTGAGCTAGAGGCCAAAATCTACAGGTAGGCACTTCGCAAAAAACACCTCTGTTTTCTTCCAAAATTTTGGATGTGTCCACGTTGCGCTTTGGGGTGTTTCCTGTCGCGGGCGCTAGGCCTACCCACACAAGTGAGGTATCATTTTTATCGGGAGACTTGGGGGAACGCTGGGTGGAAGGAAATTTGTGGCTCCTCTCAGATTCCAGAACTTTCTGCCACAGAAATGTGAGGAACATGTGTTTTTTTAGCCAAATTTTGAGGTTTGCAAAGGATTCTGGATAACAGAACCTGGTCCGAGCCCCGCAAGTCACCCCATCTTGGATTCCCCTAGGTCTCTAGTTTTCCGAAATGCACAGGTTTGGTAGGTTTCCCTAGGTGCCGGCTGAGCTAGAGGCCAAAATCTACAGGTAGGCACTTCGCAAAAAACACCTCTGTTTTCTTCCAAAAGTTTGGATGTGTCCACGTTGCGCTTTGGGGTGTTTCCTGTCGCGGGCGCTAGGCCTACCCACACAAGTGAGGTATCATTTTTATCGGGAGACTTGGGGGAACGCTGGGTGGAAGGAAATTTGTGGCTCCTCTCAGATTCCAGAACTTTCTGCCACAGAAATGTGAGGAACATGTGTTTTTTTAGCCAAATTTTGAGGTTTGCAAAGGATTCGGGATAACAGAACCTGGTCCGAGCCCCGCAAGTCTCCCCATCTTGGATTCCCCTAGGTCTCTAGTTTTCAGAAATGCACAGGTTTGGTAGGTTTCCCTAGGTGCCGGCTGAGCTAGAGGCCAAAATCTACAGGTAGGCACTTCGCAAAAAACACCTGTGTTTTCTTCCAAAATTTTGGATGTGTCCACGTTGCGCTTTGGGGCGTTTCCTGTCGCGGGCGCTAGGCCTACCCACACAAGTGAGGTATCATTTTTATCGGGAGACTTGGGGGAACGCTGGGTGGAAGGACATTTGTGGCTCCTCTCAGATTCCAGAACTTTCTGCCACAGAAACGTGAGGAACTTGTGTTTTTTAGCCAAATTTTGAGGTTTGCAAAGGATTCTGGGTAAGAGAACCTGGTCCGAGCCCCGCAAGTCACCCCTCCTTGGATTCCTCTAGGTCTCTAATTTTCAGAAATGCACAGGTTTGGTAGGTTTCCCTAGGTGCCGGCTGAGCTAGAGGCCAAAATCTACAGGTAGGCACTTCGCAAAAAAAACACCTCTGTTTTCTTCCAAAATTTTGGATGTGTCCACGTTGCGCTTTGGGCTGTTTCCTGTCGCGGGCGCTAGGCCTACCCACACAAGTGAGATATCATTTTTATCGGGAGACTTGGGGGAACGCTGGGTGGAAGGAAATTTGTGGCTCCTCTTAGATTCCAGAACTTTCTGCCACAGAAATGTGAGGAACATGTGTTTTTTTAGCCAAATTTTGAGGTTTGCAAAGGATTCTGGATAACAGAACCTGGTCCTGGCCCCGCAAGTCACCCCTCCTTGGATTCCCCTAGGTCTCTAGTTTTCAGAAATGCATAGGTTTGGTAGGTTTCCCTAGGTGCCGGCTGAGCTAGAGGCCAAAATCTACAGGTAGGCACTTCGCAAAAAACACCTCTGTTTTCTTCCAAAATTTTGGATGTGTCCACGTTGCGCTTTGGGGTGTTTCCTGTCGCGGGCGCTAGGCCTACCCACATAAGTAAGGTATAATTTTTATCGGGAGACTTGGGGGAACGCTGGGTGGAAGGAAATTTGTGGCTCCTCTCAGATTCCAGAACTTTCTGCCACAGAAATTTGAGGAACATGTTTTTTTTTAACCAAATTTTGAGGTTTGCAAAGGATTCTGGGTAACAGAACCTGGTCTGAGCCCCGCAAGTCACCCCATCTTGGATTCCCCTAGGTCTCTAGTTTTCCGAAATGCACAGGTTTGGTAGGTTTCCCTAGGTGCCGGCTGAGCTAGAGGCCAAAATCTACAGGTAGGCACTTCGCAAAAAACACCTCTGTTTTCTTCCAAAAGTTTGGATGTGTCCACGTTGCGCTTTGGGGTGTTTCCTGTCGCGGGCGCTAGGCCTACCCACACAAGTGAGGTATCATTTTTATCGGGAGACTTGGGGGAACGCTGGGTGGAAGGAAATTTGTGGCTCCTCTCAGATTCCAGAACTTTCTGCCACAGAAATGTGAGGAACATGTGTTTTTTTAGCCAAATTTTGAGGTTTGCAAAGGATTCTGGATAACAGAACCTGGTCCGAGCCCCGCAAGTCTCCCCATCTTGGATTCCCCTAGGTCTCTAGTTTTCAGAAAGGCACAGGTTTGGTAGGTTTCCCTAGGTGCCGGCTGAGCTAGAGGCCAAAATCTACAGGTAGGCACTTCGCAAAAAACACCTCTGTTTTCTTCCAAAATTTTGGATGTGTCCACGTTGCGCTTTGGGGCGTTTCCTGTCGCGGGCGCTAGGCCTACCCACACAAGTGAGGTATCATTTTTATCGGGAGAGTTGGGGGAACGCTGGGTGGAAGGAAATTCGTGGCTCCTCTCAGATTCCAGAACTTTCTGCCACAGAAATGTGAGGACCATGTGTTTTTTTAGCCAAAGTTTGAGGTTTGCAAAGGATTCTGGGTAACAGAACCTGGTCCGAGCCCCGCAAGTCACCCCATCTTGGATTCCACTAGGTCTCTAGTTTTCAGAAATGCACAGGTTTGGTAGGTTTCCCTAGGTGCCGGCTGAGCTAGAGGCCAAAATCTACAGGTAGGCACTTCGCAAAAATCACCTCTGTTTTCTTCCAAAATTTTGGATGTGTCCACGTTGCGCTTTGGGGTGTTTCCTGTCGCGGGCGCTAGGCCTACCCACACAAGTGATGTATCATTTTTATCGGGAGACTTGGGGGAACGCTGGGTGTAAGGAAATTTGTGGCTCCTCTCAGATTCCAGAACTTTCTGCCACAGAAATGTGAGGAACATGTGTTTTTTTAGCCAAATTTTGAGGTTTGCAAAGGATTCTGGGTAACAGAACCTCGACCGAGCCCCGCAAGTCTCCCCATCTTGGATTCCCCTAGGTCTCTAGTTTTCAGAAATGCACAGGTTTGGTAGGTTTCCCTAGGTGCCGGCTGAGCTAGAGGCCAAAATCTACAGGTAGGCACTTCGCAAAAAACACCTGTGTTTTCTTCCAAAATTTTGGATGTGTCCACGTTGCGCTTTGGGGCGTTTCCTGTCGCGGGCGCTAGGCCTACCCACATAAGTAAGGTATAATTTTTATCGGGAGACTTGGGGGAACGCTGGGTGGAAGGAAATTTGTGGCTCCTCTCAGATTCCAGAACTTTCTGCCACAGAAATTTGAGGAACATGTTTTTTTTTAACCAAATTTTGAGGTTTGCAAAGGATTCTGGGTAACAGAACCTGGTCTGAGCCCCGCAAGTCACCCCATCTTGGATTCCCCTAGGTCTCTAGTTTTCCGAAATGCACAGGTTTGGTAGGTTTCCCTAGGTGCCGGCTGAGCTAGAGGCCAAAATCTACAGGTAGGCACTTCGCAAAAAACACCTCTGTTTTCTTCCAAAAGTTTGGATGTGTCCACGTTGCGCTTTGGGGTGTTTCCTGTCGCGGGCGCTAGGCCTACCCACACAAGTGAGGTATCATTTTTATCGGGAGACTTGGGGGAACGCTGGGTGGAAGGAAATTTGTGGCTCCTCTCAGATTCCAGAACTTTCTGCCACAGAAATGTGAGGAACATGTGTTTTTTTAGCCAAATTTTGAGGTTTGCAAAGGATTCTGGATAACAGAACCTGGTCCGAGCCCCGCAAGTCTCCCCATCTTGGATTCCCCTAGGTCTCTAGTTTTCAGAAAGGCACAGGTTTGGTAGGTTTCCCTAGGTGCCGGCTGAGCTAGAGGCCAAAATCTACAGGTAGGCACTTCGCAAAAAACACCTGTGTTTTCTTCCAAAATTTTGGATGTGTCCACGTTGCGCTTTGGGGCGTTTCCTGTCGCGGGCGCTAGGCCTACCCACACAAGTGAGGTATCATTTTTATCGGGAGAGTTGGGGGAACGCTGGGTGGAAGGAAATTCGTGGCTCCTCTCAGATTCCAGAACTTTCTGCCACAGAAATGTGAGGACCATGTGTTTTTTTAGCCAAAGTTTGAGGTTTGCAAAGGATTCTGGGTAACAGAACCTGGTCCGAGCCCCGCAAGTCACCCCATCTTGGATTCCACTAGGTCTCTAGTTTTCAGAAATGCACAGGTTTGGTAGGTTTCCCTAGGTGCCGGGTGAGCTAGAGGCCAAAATCTACAGGTAGGCACTTCACAAAAATCACCTCTGTTTTCTTCCAAAATTTTGGATGTGTCCACGTTGCGCTTTGGGGTGTTTCCTGTCGCGGGCGCTAGGCCTACCCACACAAGTGATGTATCATTTTTATCGGGAGACTTGGGGGAACGCTGGGTGTAAGGAAATTTGTGGCTCCTCTCAGATTCCAGAACTTTCTGCCACAGAAATGTGAGGAACATGTGTTTTTTTAGCCAAATTTTGAGGTTTGCAAAGGATTCTGGGTAACAGAACCTCGTCCGAGCCCCGCAAGTCTCCCCATCTTGGATTCCCCTAGGTCTCTAGTTTTCAGAAATGCACAGGTTTGGTAGGTTTCCCTAGGTGCCGGCTGAGCTAGAGGCCAAAATCTACAGGTAGGCACTTCGCAAAAAACACCTGTGTTTTCTTCCAAAATTTTGGATGTGTCCACGTTGCGCTTTGGGGCGTTTCCTGTCGCGGGCGCTAGGCCTACCCACACAAGTGAGGTATCATTTTTATCGGGAGACTTGGGGGAACGCTGGGTGGAAGGACATTTGTGGCTCCTCTCAGATTCCAGAACTTTCCGCCACAGAAATGTGAGGAACTTGTGTTTTTTAGCCAAATTTTGAGGTTTGCAAAGGATTCTGGGTAACAGAACCTGGTCCGAGCCCCGCAAGTCACCCCTCCTTGGATTCCCCTAGGTCTCTAGTTTTCAGAAATGCACAGGTTTGGTAGGCTTCCCTAGGTGCCGGCTGAGCTAGAGGCCAAAATCTACAGGTAGGCACTTCGCAAAAAAAACACCTCTGTTTTCTTCCAAAATTTTGGATGTGTCCACGTTGCGCTTTGGGCTGTTTCCTGTCGCGGGCGCTAGGCCTACCCACACAAGTGAGATATCATTTTTATCGGGAGACTTGGGGGAACGCTGGGTGGAAGGAAATTTGTGGCTCCTCTCAGATTCCAGAACTTTCTGCCACAGAAATGTGAGGAACATGTGTTTTTTTAGCCACATTTTGAGGTTTGCAAAGGATTCTGGGTAACAGAACCTGGTCCGAGCCCCGCAAGTCACCCCTCCTTGGATTCCCCTAGGTCTCTAGTTTTCAGAAATGCACAGGTTTGGTAGGTTTCCCTAGGTGCCGGTTGAGCTGGAGGCCAAAATCTACAGGTAGGCACTTCGCAAAAAACACCTCTGTTTTCTCCCAAAATTTTGGATGTGTCCACGTTGCGCTTTGGGGTGTTTCCTGTCGCGGGCGCTAGGCCTACCCACACAAGTGAGATATCATTTTTATCGGGAGACTTGGGGGAACGCTGGGTGGAAGGAAATTTGTGGCTCCTCTCAGATTCCAGAACTTTCTGCCACAGAAATGTGAGGAACATGTGTTTTTTTAGCCAAATTTTGAGGTTTGCAAAGGATTCTGGATAACAGAACCTGGTCCTGGCCCCGCAAGTCACCCCTCCTTGGATTCCCCTAGGTCTCTAGTTTTCAGAAATGCATAGGTTTGGTAGGTTTCCCTAGGTGCCGGCTGAGCTAGAGGCCAAAATCTACAGGTAGGCACTTCGCAAAAAACACCTCTGTTTTCTTCCAAAATTTTGGATGTGTCCACGTTGCGCTTTGGGGTGTTTCCTGTCGCGGGCGCTAGGCCTACCCACATAAGTAAGGTATAATTTTTATCGGGAGACTTGGGGGAACGCTGGGTGGAAGGAAATTTGTGGCTCCTCTCAGATTCCAGAACTTTCTGCCACAGAAATGTGAGGAACATGTGTTTTTTTAGCCAAATTTTGAGGTTTGCAAAGGATTCTGGATAACAGAACCTGGTCCGAGCCCCGCAAGTCTCCCCATCTTGGATTCCCCTAGGTCTCTAGTTTTCAGAAATGCACAGGTTTGGTAGGTTTCCCTAGGTGCCGGCTGAGCTAGAGGCCAAAATCTACAGGTAGGCACTTCGCAAAAAACACCTGTGTTTTCTTCCAAAATTTTGGATGTGTCCACGTTGCGCTTTGGGGCGTTTCCTGTCGCGGGCGCTAGGCCTACCCACACAAGTGAGGTATCATTTTTATCGGGAGAGTTGGGGGAACGCTGGGTGGAAGGAAATTCGTGGCTCCTCTCAGATTTCAGAACTTTCTGCCACAGAAATGTGAGGACCATGTGTTTTTTTAGCCAAAGTTTGAGGTTTGCAAAGGATTCTGGGTAACAGAACCTGGTCCGAGCCCCGCAAGTCACCCCATCTTGGATTCCCCTAGGTCTATAATTTTCAGAAATGCACAGGTTTGGTAGGTTTCCCTCGGTGCCGGCTGAGCTAGAGGCCAAAATCTACAGGTAGGCACTTCGCAAAAAACACCTGTGTTTACTTCCAAAATTTTGGATGTGTCCACGTTGCGCTTTGGGGCGTTTCCTGTCGCGGGCGCTAGGCCTACCCACACAAGTGAGGTATCATTTTTATCGGGAGACTTGGGGGAATGCTGGGTGGAAGGAAATTTGTGGCTCCTCTCAGATTTCAGAACTTTCTGCCACAGAAATGTAAGGAACATGTGTTTTTTTAGCCAAATTTTGAAGTTTGCAAAGGATTCTGGGTAACAGAACCTGGTCCGAGCCCTGCAAGTCACCCCATCTTGGATTCCCCTAGATCTCTAGTTTTCAGAAATGCACAGGTTTGGTAGGTTTCCCTAGGTGCCGGCTGAGCTAGAGGCCAAAATCTACAGGTAGGCAGTTCGCAAAAAACACCTCTGTTTTCTTCCAAAAGTTTGGATGTGTCCACGTTCCGCTTTGGGGTGTTTCCTGTCGCGGGCGCTAGGCCTACCCACACAAGTGAGGTATCATTTTTATCGGGAGACTTGGGGGAACGCTGGGTGGAAGGACATTTGTGGCTCCTCTCAGATTCCAGAACTTTCTGCCACAGAAATGTGAGGAACATGTGTTTTTTTAGCCAAATTTTGAGGTTTGCAAAGGATTCTGGATAACAGAACCTGGTCCGAGCCCCGCAAGTCACCCCATCTTGGATTCCCCTAGGTCTCTAGTTTTCCGAAATGCACAGGTTTGGTAGGTTTCCCTAGGTGCCGGCTGAGCTAGAGGCCAAAATCTACAGGTAGGCACTTCGCAAAAAACACCTCTGTTTTCTTCCAAAAGTTTGGATGTGTCCACGTTGCGCTTTGGGGTGTTTCCTGTCACGGGCGCTAGGCCTACCCACACAAGTGAGGTATCATTTTTATCGGGAGACTTGGGGGAACGCTGGGTGGAAGGAAATTTGTGGCTCCTCTCAGATTCCAGAACTTTCTGCCACAGAAATGTGAGGAACATGTGTTTTTTTAGCCAAATTTTGAGGTTTGCAAAGGATTCTGGATAACAGAACCTGGTCCGAGCCCCGCAAGTCTCCCCATCTTGGATTCCCCTAGGTCTCTAGTTTTCAGAAATGCACAGGTTTGGTAGGTTTCCCTAGGTGCCGGCTGAGCTAGAGGCCAAAATCTACAGGTAGGCACTTCGCAAAAAACACCTGTGTTTTCTTCCAAAATTTTGGATGTGTCCACGTTGCGCTTTGGGGCGTTTCCTGTCGCGGGCGCTAGGCCTACCCACACAAGTGAGGTATCATTTTTATCGGGAGACTTGGGGGAACGCTGGGTGGAAGGACATTTGTGGCTCCTCTCAGATTCCAGAACTTTCTGCCACAGAAATGTGAGGAACTTGTGTTTTTTAGCCAAATTTTGAGGTTTGCAAAGGATTCTGGGTAAGAGAACCTGGTCCGAGCCCCGCAAGTCACCCCTCCTTGGATTCCCCTAGGTCTCTAATTTTCAGAAATGCACAGGTTTGGTAGGTTTCCCTAGGTGCCGGCTGAGCTAGAGGCCAAAATCTACAGGTAGGCACTTCGCAAAAAAAACACCTCTGTTTTCTTCCAAAATTTTGGATGTGTCCACGTTGCGCTTTGGGCTGTTTCCTGTCGCGGGCGCTAGGCCTACCCACACAAGTGAGATATCATTTTTATCGGGAGACTTGGGGGAACGCTGGGTGGAAGGAAATTTGTGGCTCCTCTTAGATTCCAGAACTTTCTGCCACAGAAATGTGAGGAACATGTGTTTTTTTAGCCAAATTTTGAGGTTTGCAAAGGATTCTGGATAACAGAACCTGGTCCTGGCCCCGCAAGTCACCCCTCCTTGGATTCCCCTAGGTCTCTAGTTTTCAGAAATGCATAGGTTTGGTAGGTTTCCCTAGGTGCCGGCTGAGCTAGAGGCCAAAATCTACAGGTAGGCACTTCGCAAAAAAACACCTCTGTTTTCTTCCAAAATTTTGGATGTGTCCACGTTGCGCTTTGGGGTGTTTCCTGTCGCGGGCGCTAGGCCTACCCACATAAGTAAGGTATAATTTTTATCGGGAGACTTGGGGGAACGCTGGGTGGAAGGAAATTTGTGGCTCCTTCAAATTCCAGAACTTTCTGCCACAGAAATTTGAGGAACATGTTTTTTTTTAACCAAATTTTGAGGTTTGCAAAGGATTCTGGGTAACAGAACCTGGTCTGAGCCCCGCAAGTCACCCCATCTTGGATTCCCCTAGGTCTCTAGTTTTCCGAAATGCACAGGTTTGGTAGGTTTCCCTAGGTGCCGGCTGAGCTAGAGGCCAAAATCTACAGGTAGGCACTTCGCAAAAAACACCTCTGTTTTCTTCCAAAAGTTTGGATGTGTCCACGTTGCGCTTTGGGGTGTTTCCTGTCGCGGGCGCTAGGCCTACCCACACAAGTGAGGTATCATTTTTATCGGGAGACTTGGGGGAACGCTGGGTGGAAGGAAATTTGTGGCTCCTCTCAGATTCCAGAACTTTCTGCCACAGAAATGTGAGGAACATGTGTTTTTTTAGCCAAATTTTGAGGTTTGCAAAGGATTCTGGATAACAGAACCTGGTCCGAGCCCCGCAAGTCTCCCCATCTTGGATTCCCCTAGGTCTCTAGTTTTCAGAAAGGCACAGGTTTGGTAGGTTTCCCTAGGTGCCGGCTGAGCTAGAGGCCAAAATCTACAGGTAGGCACTTCGCAAAAAACACCTGTGTTTTCTTCCAAAATTTTGGATGTGTCCACGTTGCGCTTTGGGGCGTTTCCTGTCGCGGGCGCTAGGCCTACCCACACAAGTGAGGTATCATTTTTATCGGGAGAGTTGGGGGAACGCTGGGTGGAAGGAAATTCGTGGCTCCTCTCAGATTCCAGAACTTTCTGCCACAGAAATGTGAGGACCATGTGTTTTTTTAGCCAAAGTTTGAGGTTTGCAAAGGATTCTGGGTAACAGAACCTGGTCCGAGCCCCGCAAGTCACCCCATCTTGGATTCCACTAGGTCTCTAGTTTTCAGAAATGCACAGGTTTGGTAGGTTTCCCTCGGTGCCGGCTGAGCTACAGGCCAAAATCCACAGGTAGGCACTTTTTTCTTTCAAAAAATGGGGTGTGTCCACGGTGCGTTTTGGGGCATTTCCTGTCGCGGGGGCTAGGCCTACCCACACAAGTGAGGTATCATTTTTATCGGGAGACTTGGGGGAACGCTGGGTGGAAGGAAATTTGTGGCTCCTCTCAGATTCCAGAACTTTCTGCCACAGAAATGTGAGGACCATCTGTTTTTTTAGCCAAATTTTTAGGTTTGCAAAGGATTCTGGGTAACAGAACCTGGTCCGAGCCCCGCAAGTCACCCCATCTTGGATTCCCCTAGGTCTCTAGTTTTCAGAAATGCACAGGTTTGGTAGGTTTCCCTAGGTGCCGGCTCAGCTAGAGGCCAAAATCTACAGGTAGGCACTTCGCAAAAAACATCTCTGTTTTCTTCCAAAATTTTGGATGTGTCCACGTTGCGCTTTGGGGTGTTTCCTGTTGCGGGCGCTAGGCCTACCCACACAAGTGAGGTATCATTTTTATCGGGAGACTTGGGGGAACGCTTGGTGGAAGGAAATTTGTGGTTCCTCTCAGATTCCAGAACTTTCTGCCACAGAAATGTGAGGAACATGTGTTTTTTTAGCCAAATTTTGAGGTTTGCAAAGGATTCTGGGTAACAGAACCTGGTCCGAGCCCCGCAAGTCACCCCTCCTTGGATTCCCCTAGGTCTCTAGTTTTCAGAAATGCACAGGTTTGGTAGGTTTCCATAGGTGCCGGCTGAGCTAGAGGCCAAAATCTACAGGTAGGCACTTCGCAAAAAACACCTCTGTTTTCTTCCAAAATTTTGGATGTGTCCACGTTGCGCTTTGGGGTGTTTCCTGTCGCGGGCGCTAGGCCTACCCAAACAAGTGAGGTATCATTTTTATCGGGAGACTTGGGGGAACGCTGGGTGGAAGGACATTTGTGGCTCCTCTCAGATTCCAGAACTTTCTGCCACAGAAATGTGAGGAACTTGTGTTTTTTAGTCAAATTTTGAGGTTTGCAAAGGATTCTGGGTAACAGAACCTGGTCCGAGCCCCGCAAGTCACCCCTCCTTGGATTCCCCTAGGTCTCTAGTTTTCAGAAATGCACAGGTTTGGTAGGTTTCCCTAGGTGCCGGCTGAGCTAGAGGCCAAAATCTACAGGTAGGCACTTTGCAAAAAAAACACCTCTGTTTTCTTCCAAAATTTTGGATGTGTCCACGTTGCGCTTTGGGCTGTTTCCTGTCGCGGGCGCTAGGCCTACCCACACAAGTGAGATATCATTTTTATCGGGAGACTTGGGGGAACGCTGGGTGGAAGGAAATTTGTGGCTCCTCTCAGATTCCAGAACTTTCTGCCACAGAAATGTGAGGAACATGTGTTTTTTTAGCCACATTTTGAGGTTTGCAAAGGATTCTGGGTAACAGAACCTGGTCCGAGCCCCGCAAGTCACCCCTCCTTGGATTCCCCTAGGTCTCTAGTTTTCAGAAATGCACAGGTTTGGTAGGTTTCCCTAGGTGCCGGTTGAGCTGGAGGCCAAAATCTACAGGTAGGCACTTCGCAAAAAACACCTCTGTTTTCTCCCAAAATTTTGGATGTGTCCACGTTGCGCTTTGGGGTGTTTCCTGTCGCGGGCGCTAGGCCTACCCACACAAGTGAGATATCATTTTTATCGGGAGACTTGGGGGAACGCTGGGTGGAAGGAAATTTGTGGCTCCTCTCAGATTCCAGAACTTTCTGCCACAGAAATGTGAGGAACATGTGTTTTTTTAGCCAAATTTTGAGGTTTGCAAAGGATTCTGGATAACAGAACCTGGTCCTGGCCCCGCAAGTCACCCCTCCTTGGATTCCCCTAGGTCTCTAGTTTTCAGAAATGCATAGGTTTGGTAGGTTTCCCTAGGTGCCGGCTGAGCTAGAGGCCAAAATCTACAGGTAGGCACTTCGCAAAAAACACCTCTGTTTTCTTCCAAAATTTTGGATGTGTCCACGTTGCGCTTTGGGGTGTTTCCTGTTGCGGGCGCTAGGCCTACCCACATAAGTAAGGTATAATTTTTATCGGGAGACTTGGGGGAACGCTGGGTGGAAGGAAATTTGTGGCTCCTCTCAGATTCCAGAACTTTCTGCCACAGAAATTTGAGGAACATGTTTTTTTTTAACCAAATTTGGAGGTTTGCAAAGGATTCTGGGTAACAGAACCTGGTCCGAGCCCCGCAAGTCACCCCATCTTGGATTCCCCTAGGTCTCTAGTTTTCCGAAATGCACAGGTTTGGTAGGTTTCCCTAGGTGCCGGCTGAGCTAGAGGCCAAAATCTACAGGTAGGCACTTCGCAAAAAACACCTCTGTGTCCTTCCAAAAGTTTGGATGTGTCCACGTTGCGCTTTGGGGTGTTTCCTGTCGCGGGCGCTAGGCCTACCCACACAAGTGAGGTATCATTTTTATCGGGAGACTTGGGGGAACGCTTGGTGGAAGGAAATTTGTGGCTCCTCTCAGATTCCAGAACTTTCTGCCACAGAAATGTGAGGAACATGTGTTTTTTTAGCCAAATTTTGAGGTTTGCAAAGGATTCTGGATAACAGAACCTGGTCCGAGCCCCGCAAGTCTCCCCATCTTGGATTCCCCTAGGTCTCTAGTTTTCAGAAATGCACAGGTTTGGTAGGTTTCCCTAGGTGCCGGCTGAGCTAGAGGCCAAAATCTACAGGTAGGCACTTCGCAAAAAACACCTGTGTTTTCTTCCAAAATTTTGGATGTGTCCACGTTGCCCTTTGGGGCGTTTCCTGTCGCGGGCGCTAGGCCTACCCACACAAGTGAGGTATCATTTTTATCGGGAGACTTGGGGGAACGCTGGGTGGAAGGAAATTTGTGGCTCCTCTCAGATTCCAGAACTTTCTGCCACAGAAATGTGAGGAACATGTGTTTTTTTAGCCACATTTTGAGGTTTGCAAAGGATTCTGGGTAACAGATCCTGGTCCGAGCCCCGCAAGTCACCCCTCCTTGGATTCCCCTAGGTCTCTAGTTTTCAGAAATGCACAGGTTTGGTAGGTTTCCCTAGGTGCCGGTTGAGCTGGAGGCCAAAATCTACAGGTAGGCACTTCGCAAAAAACACCTCTGTTTTCTCCCAAAATTTAGGATGTGTCCACGTTGCGCTTTGGGGTGTTTCCTGTCGCGGGCGCTAGGCCTACCCACACAAGTGAGATATCATTTTTATCGGGAGACTTGGGGGAACGCTGGGTGGAAGGAAATTTGTGGCTCCTCTCAGATTCCAGAACTTTCTGCCATAGAAATGTGAGGAGCATGTGTTTTTTTAGCCAAATTTTGAGGTTTGCAAAGGATTCTGGATAACAGAACCTAGTCCTGGCCCCGCAAGTCACCCCTCCTTGGATTCCCCTAGGTCTCTAGTTTTCAGAAATGCATAGGTTTGGTAGGTTTCCCTAGGTGCCGGCTGAGCTAGAGGCCAAAATCTACAGGTAGGCACTTCGCAAAAAACACCTCTGTTTTCTTCCAAAATTTTGGATGTGTCCACGTTGCGCTTTGGGGTGTTTCCTGTCGCGGGCGCTAGGCCTACCCACATAAGTAAGGTATAATTTTTATCGGGAGACTTGGGGGAACGCTGGGTGGAAGGAAATTTGTGGCTCCTCTCAGATTCCAGAACTTTCTGCCACAGAAATTTGAGGAACATGTTTTTTTTTAACCAAATTTTGAGGTTTGCAAAGGATTCTGGGTAACAGAACCTGGTCCGAGCCCCGCAAGTCACCCCATCTTGGATTCCCCTAGGTCTCTAGTTTTCCGAAATGCACAGGTTTGGTAGGTTTCCCTAGGTGCCGGCTGAGCTAGAGGCCAAAATCTACAGGTAGGCACTTCGCAAAAAACACCTCTGTGTCCTTCCAAAAGTTTGGATGTGTCCACGTTGCGCTTTGGGGTGTTTCCTGTCGCGGGCGCTAGGCCTACCCACACAAGTGAGGTATCATTTTTATCGGGAGACTTGGGGGAACGCTGGGTGGAAGGAAATTTGTGGCTCCTCTCAGATTCCAGAACTTTCTGCCACAGAAATGTGAGGAACATGTGTTTTTTTAGCCAAATTTTGAGGTTTGCAAAGGATTCTGGATAACAGAACCTGGTCCGAGCCCCGCAAGTCTCCCCATCTTGGATTCCCCTAGGTCTCTAGTTTTCAGAAATGCACAGGTTTGGTAGGTTTCCCTAGGTGCCGGCTGAGCTAGAGGCCAAAATCTACAGGTAGGCACTTCGCAAAAAACACCTGTGTTTTCTTCCAAAATTTTGGATGTGTCCACGTTGCGCTTTGGGGCGTTTCCTGTCGCGGGCGCTAGGCCTACCCACACAAGTGAGGTATCATTTTTATCGGGAGACTTGGGGGAACGCTGGGTGGAAGGACATTTGTGGCTCCTCTCAGATTCCAGAACTTTCTGCCACAGAAATGTGAGGAACTTGTGTTTTTTAGCCAAATTTTGAGGTTTGCAAAGGATTCTGGGTAAGAGAACCTGGTCCGAGCCCCGCAAGTCACCCCTCCTTGGATTCCCCTAGGTCTCTAGTTTTCAGAAATGCACAGGTTTGGTAGGTTTCCCTAGGTGCCGGCTGAGCTAGAGGCCAAAATCTACAGGTAGGCACTTCGCAAAAAAAACACCTCTGTTTTCTTCCAAAATTTTGGATGTGTCCACGTTGCGTTTTGGGGCATTTCCTGTCGCGGGGGCTAGGCCTACCCACACAAGTGAGGTATCATTTTTATCGGGAGACTTGGGGGAACGCTGGGTGGAAGGAAATTTGTGGCTCCTCTCAGATTCCAGAACTTTCTGCCACAGAAATGTGAGGACCATGTGTTTTTTTAGCCAAATTTTTAGGTTTGCAAAGGATTCTGGGTAACAGAACCTGGTCCGAGCCCCGCAAGTCACCCCATCTTGGATTCCCCTAGGTCTCTAGTTTTCAGAAATGCACAGGTTTGGTAGGTTTCCCTAGGTGCCGGCTCAGCTAGAGGCCAAAATCTACAGGTAGGCACTTCGCAAAAAACATCTCTGTTTTCTTCCAAAATTTTGGATGTGTTCACGTTGCGCTTTGGGGTGTTTCCTGTTGCGGGCGCTAGGCCTACCCACACAAGTGAGGTATCATTTTTATCGGGAGACTTGGGGGAACGCTTGGTGGAAGGAAATTTGTGGTTCCTCTCAGATTCCAGAACTTTCTGCCACAGAAATGTGAGGAACATGTGTTTTTTTAGCCAAATTTTGAGGTTTGCAAAGGATTCTGGGTAACAGAACCTGGTCCGAGCCCCGCAAGTCACCCCTCCTTGGATTCCCCTAGGTCTCTAGTTTTCAGAAATGCACAGGTTTGGTAGGTTTCCACAGGTGCCGGCTGAGCTAGAGGCCAAAATCTACAGGTAGGCACTTCGCAAAAAACACCTCTGTTTTCTTCCAAAATTTTGGATGTGTCCACGTTGCGCTTTGGGGTGTTTCCTGTCGCGGGCGCTAGGCCTACCCACACAAGTGAGGTATCATTTTTATCGGGAGACTTGGGGGAACGCTGGGTGGAAGGACATTTGTGGCTCCTCTCAGATTCCAGAACTTTCTGCCACAGAAATGTGAGGAACTTGTGTTTTTTAGCCAAATTTTGAGGTTTGCAAAGGATTCTGGGTAACAGAACCTGGTCCGAGCCCCGCAAGTCTCCCCATCTTGGATTCCCCTCGGTCTCTAGTTTTCAGAAATGCACAGGTTTGGTAGGTTTCCCTAGGTGCCGGCTGAGCTAGAGGCCAAAATCTACAGGTAGGCACTTCGCAAAAAAAACACCTCTGTTTTCTTCCAAAATGTTGGATGTGTCCACGTTGCGCTTTGGGCTGTTTCCTGTCGCGGGCGCTAGGCCTACCCACACAAGTGAGATATCATTTTTATCAGGAGACTTGGGGGAACGCTGGGTGGAAGGAAATTTGTGGCTCCTCTCAGATTCCAGAACTTTCTGCCACAGAAATGTGAGGAACATGTGTTTTTTTAGCCACATTTTGAGGTTTGCAAAGGATTCTGGGTAACAGAACCTGGTCCGAGCCCCGCAAGTCACCCCTCCTTGGATTCCCCTAGGTCTCTAGTTTTCAGAAATGCACAGGTTTGGTAGGTTTCCCTAGGTGCCGGTTGAGCTGGAGGCCAAAATCTACAGGTAGGCACTTCGCAAAAAACACCTCTGTTTTCTCCCAAAATTTTGGATGTGTCCACGTTGCGCTTTGGGGTGTTTCCTGTCGCGGGCGCTAGGCCTACCCACACAAGTGAGATATCATTTTTATCGGGAGACTTGGGGGAACGCTGGGTGGAAGGAAATTTGTGGCTCCTCTCAGATTCCAGAACTTTCTGCCACAGAAATGTGAGGAACATGTGTTTTTTTAGCCAAATTTTGAGGTTTGCAAAGGATTCTGGATAACAGAACCTGGTCCTGGCCCCGCAAGTCACCCCTCCTTGGATTCCCCTAGGTCTTTAGTTTTCAGAAATGCATAGGTTTGGTAGGTTTCCCTAGGTGCCGGCTGAGCTAGAGGCCAAAATCTACAGGTAGGCACTTCGCAAAAAACACCTCTGTTTTCTTCCAAAATTTTGGATGTGTCCACGTTGCGCTTTGGGGTGTTTCCTGTCGCGGGCGCTAGGCCTACCCACATAAGTAAGGTATAATTTTTATCGGGAGACTTGGGGGAACGCTGGGTGGAAGGAAATTTGTGGCTCCTCTCAGATTCCAGAACTTTCTGCCACAGAAATGTGAGGAACATGTGTTTTTTTAGCCAAATTTCGAGGTTTGCAAAGGATTCTGGGTAACAGAACCTGGTCCGAGCCCCGCAAGTCACCCCATCTTGGATTCCCCTAGGTCTCTAGTTTTCAGAAATGCACAGGTTTGGTAGGTTTCCCTAGGTGCCGGCTCAGCTAGAGGCCAAAATCTACAGGTAGGCACTTCGCAAAAAACATCTCTGTTTTCTTCCAAAATTTTGGATGTGTCCACGTTGCGCTTTGGGGTGTTTCCTGTTGCGGGCGCTAGGCCTACCCACACAAGTGAGGTATCATTTTTATCGGGAGACTTGGGGGAACGCTTGGTGGAAGGAAATTTGTGGTTCCTCTCAGATTCCAGAACTTTCTGCCACAGAAATGTGAGGAACATGTGTTTTTTTAGCCAAATTTTGAGGTTTGCAAAGGATTCTGGGTAACAGAACCTGGTCCGAGCCCCGCAAGTCACCCCTCCTTGGATTCCCCTAGGTCTCTAGTTTTCAGAAATGCACAGGTTTGGTAGGTTTCCACAGGTGCCGGCTGAGCTAGAGGCCAAAATCTACAGGTAGGCACTTCGCAAAAAACACCTCTGTTTTCTTCCAAAATTTTGGATGTGTCCACGTTGCGCTTTGGGGTGTTTCCTGTCGCGGGCGCTAGGCCTACCCACACAAGTGAGGTATCATTTTTATCGGGAGACTTGGGGGAACGCTGGGTGGAAGGACATTTGTGGCTCCTCTCAGATTCCAGAACTTTCTGCCACAGAAATGTGAGGAACTTGTGTTTTTTAGCCAAATTTTGAGGTTTGCAAAGGATTCTGGGTAACAGAACCTGGTCCGAGCCCCGCAAGTCTCCCCATCTTGGATTCCCCTCGGTCTCTAGTTTTCAGAAATGCACAGGTTTGGTAGGTTTCCCTAGGTGCCGGCTGAGCTAGAGGCCAAAATCTACAGGTAGGCACTTCGCAAAAAAAACACCTCTGTTTTCTTCCAAAATGTTGGATGTGTCCACGTTGCGCTTTGGGCTGTTTCCTGTCGCGGGCGCTAGGCCTACCCACACAAGTGAGATATCATTTTTATCAGGAGACTTGGGGGAACGCTGGGTGGAAGGAAATTTGTGGCTCCTCTCAGATTCCAGAACTTTCTGCCACAGAAATGTGAGGAACATGTGTTTTTTTAGCCACATTTTGAGGTTTGCAAAGGATTCTGGGTAACAGAACCTGGTCCGAGCCCCGCAAGTCACCCCTCCTTGGATTCCCCTAGGTCTCTAGTTTTCAGAAATGCACAGGTTTGGTAGGTTTCCCTAGGTGCCGGTTGAGCTGGAGGCCAAAATCTACAGGTAGGCACTTCGCAAAAAACACCTCTGTTTTCTCCCAAAATTTTGGATGTGTCCACGTTGCGCTTTGGGGTGTTTCCTGTCGCGGGCGCTAGGCCTACCCACACAAGTGAGATATCATTTTTATCGGGAGACTTGGGGGAACGCTGGGTGGAAGGAAATTTGTGGCTCCTCTCAGATTCCAGAACTTTCTGCCACAGAAATGTGAGGAACATGTGTTTTTTTAGCCAAATTTTGAGGTTTGCAAAGGATTCTGGATAACAGAACCTGGTCCTGGCCCCGCAAGTCACCCCTCCTTGGATTCCCCTAGGTCTTTAGTTTTCAGAAATGCATAGGTTTGGTAGGTTTCCCTAGGTGCCGGCTGAGCTAGAGGCCAAAATCTACAGGTAGGCACTTCGCAAAAAACACCTCTGTTTTCTTCCAAAATTTTGGATGTGTCCACGTTGCGCTTTGGGGTGTTTCCTGTCGCGGGCGCTAGGCCTACCCACATAAGTAAGGTATAATTTTTATCGGGAGACTTGGGGGAACGCTGGGTGGAAGGAAATTTGTGGCTCCTCTCAGATTCCAGAACTTTCTGCCACAGAAATGTGAGGAACATGTGTTTTTTTAGCCAAATTTCGAGGTTTGCAAAGGATTCTGGATAACAGAACCTGGTCCGAGCCCCGCAAGTCTCCCCATCTTGGATTCCCCTAGGTCTCTAGTTTTCAGAAATGCACAGGTTTGGTAGGTTTCCCTAGGTGCCGGCTGAGCTAGAGGCCAAAATCTACAGGTAGGCACTTCGCAAAAAACACCTCTGTTTTCTTCCAAAAGTTTGGATGTGTCCACGTTGCGCTTTGGGGTGTTTCCTGTCGCGGGCGCTAGGCCTACCCACACAAGTGAGGTATCATTTTTATCGGGAGACTTGGGGGAACGCTGGGTGGAAGGAAATTTGTGGCTCCTCTCAGATTCCAGAACTTTCTGCCACAGAAATGTGAGGACCATCTGTTTTTTTAGCCAAATTTTTAGGTTTGCAAAGGATTCTGGGTAACAGAACCTGGTCCGAGCCCCGCAAGTCACCCCATCTTGGATTCCCCTAGGTCTCTAGTTTTCCGAAATGCACAGGTTTGGTAGGTTTCCCTAGGTGCCGGCTGAGCTAGAGGCCAAAATCTACAGGTAGGCACTTCGCAAAAAACACCTCTGTGTCCTTCCAAAAGTTTGGATGTGTCCACGTTGCGCTTTGGGGTGTTTCCTGTCGCGGGCGCTAGGCCTACCCACACAAGTGAGGTATCATTTTTATCGGGAGACTTGGGGGAACGCTTGGTGGAAGGAAATTTGTGGCTCCTCTCAGATTCCAGAACTTTCTGCCACAGAAATGTGAGGAACATGTGTTTTTTTAGCCAAATTTTGAGGTTTGCAAAGGATTCTGGATAACAGAACCTGGTCCGAGCCCCGCAAGTCTCCCCATCTTGGATTCCCCTAGGTCTCTAGTTTTCAGAAATGCACAGGTTTGGTAGGTTTCCCTAGGTGCCGGCTGAGCTAGAGGCCAAAATCTACAGGTAGGCACTTCGCAAAAAACACCTGTGTTTTCTTCCAAAATTTTGGATGTGTCCACGTTGCCCTTTGGGGCGTTTCCTGTCGCGGGCGCTAGGCCTACCCACACAAGTGAGGTATCATTTTTATCGGGAGACTTGGGGGAACGCTGGGTGGAAGGAAATTTGTGGCTCCTCTCAGATTCCAGAACTTTCTGCCACAGAAATGTGAGGAACATGTGTTTTTTTAGCCACATTTTGAGGTTTGCAAAGGATTCTGGGTAACAGATCCTGGTCCGAGCCCCGCAAGTCACCCCTCCTTGGATTCCCCTAGGTCTCTAGTTTTCAGAAATGCACAGGTTTGGTAGGTTTCCCTAGGTGCCGGTTGAGCTGGAGGCCAAAATCTACAGGTAGGCACTTCGCAAAAAACACCTCTGTTTTCTCCCAAAATTTAGGATGTGTCCACGTTGCGCTTTGGGGTGTTTCCTGTCGCGGGGGCTAGGCCTACCCACACAAGTGAGGTATCATTTTTATCGGGAGACTTGGGGGAACGCTGGGTGGAAGGAAATTTGTGGCTCCTCTCAGATTCCAGAACTTTCTGCCACAGAAATGTGAGGACCATCTGTTTTTTTAGCCAAATTTTTAGGTTTGCAAAGGATTCTGGGTAACAGAACCTGGTCCGAGCCCCGCAAGTCACCCCATCTTGGATTCCCCTAGGTCTCTAGTTTTCAGAAATGCACAGGTTTGGTAGGTTTCCCTAGGTGCCGGCTCAGCTAGAGGCCAAAATCTACAGGTAGGCACTTCGCAAAAAACATCTCTGTTTTCTTCCAAAATTTTGGATGTGTCCACGTTGCGCTTTGGGGTGTTTCCTGTTGCGGGCGCTAGGCCTACCCACACAAGTGAGGTATCATTTTTATCGGGAGACTTGGGGGAACGCTTGGTGGAAGGAAATTTGTGGTTCCTCTCAGATTCCAGAACTTTCTGCCACAGAAATGTGAGGAACATGTGTTTTTTTAGCCAAATTTTGAGGTTTGCAAAGGATTCTGGGTAACAGAACCTGGTCCGAGCCCCGCAAGTCACCCCTCCTTGGATTCCCCTAGGTCTCTAGTTTTCAGAAATGCACAGGTTTGGTAGGTTTCCATAGGTGCCGGCTGAGCTAGAGGCCAAAATCTACAGGTAGGCACTTCGCAAAAAACACCTCTGTTTTCTTCCAAAATTTTGGATGTGTCCACGTTGCGCTTTGGGGTGTTTCCTGTCGCGGGCGCTAGGCCTACCCAAACAAGTGAGGTATCATTTTTATCGGGAGACTTGGGGGAACGCTGGGTGGAAGGACATTTGTGGCTCCTCTCAGATTCCAGAACTTTCTGCCACAGAAATGTGAGGAACTTGTGTTTTTTAGTCAAATTTTGAGGTTTGCAAAGGATTCTGGGTAACAGAACCTGGTCCGAGCCCCGCAAGTCACCCCTCCTTGGATTCCCCTAGGTCTCTAGTTTTCAGAAATGCACAGGTTTGGTAGGTTTCCCTAGGTGCCGGCTGAGCTAGAGGCCAAAATCTACAGGTAGGCACTTCGCAAAAAAAACACCTCTGTTTTCTTCCAAAATTTTGGATGTGTCCACGTTGCGCTTTGGGCTGTTTCCTGTCGCGGGCGCTAGGCCTACCCACACAAGTGAGATATCATTTTTATCGGGAGACTTGGGGGAACGCTGGGTGGAAGGAAATTTGTGGCTCCTCTCAGATTCCAGAACTTTCTGCCACAGAAATGTGAGGAACATGTGTTTTTTTAGCCACATTTTGAGGTTTGCAAAGGATTCTGGGTAACAGAACCTGGTCCGAGCCCCGCAAGTCACCCCTCCTTGGATTCCCCTAGGTCTCTAGTTTTCAGAAATGCACAGGTTTGGTAGGTTTCCCTAGGTGCCGGTTGAGCTGGAGGCCAAAATCTACAGGTAGGCACTTCGCAAAAAACACCTCTGTTTTCTCCCAAAATTTTGGATGTGTCCACGTTGCGCTTTGGGGTGTTTCCTGTCGCGGGCGCTAGGCCTACCCACACAAGTGAGATATCATTTTTATCGGGAGACTTGGGGGAACGCTGGGTGGAAGGAAATTTGTGGCTCCTCTCAGATTCCAGAACTTTCTGCCACAGAAATGTGAGGAACATGTGTTTTTTTAGCCAAATTTTGAGGTTTGCAAAGGATTCTGGGTAACAGAACCTGGTCCGAGCCCCGCAAGTCACCCCTCCTTGGATTCCCCTAGGTCTCTAGTTTTCAGAAATGCACAGGTTTGGTAGGTTTCCCTAGGTGCCGGTTGAGCTGGAGGCCAAAATCTACAGGTAGGCACTTCGCAAAAAACACCTCTGTTTTCTCCCAAAATTTTGGATGTGTCCACGTTGCGCTTTGGGGTGTTTCCTGTCGCGGGCGCTAGGCCTACCCACACAAGTGAGATATCATTTTTATCGGGAGACTTGGGGGAACGCTGGGTGGAAGGAAATTTGTGGCTCCTCTCAGATTCCAGAACTTTCTGCCACAGAAATGTGAGGAACATGTGTTTTTTTAGCCAAATTTTGAGGTTTGCAAAGGATTCTGGATAACAGAACCTGGTCCTGGCCCCGCAAGTCACCCCTCCTTGGATTCCCCTAGGTCTCTAGTTTTCAGAAATGCATAGGTTTGGTAGGTTTCCCTAGGTGCCGGCTGAGCTAGAGGCCAAAATCTACAGGTAGGCACTTCGCAAAAAACACCTCTGTTTTCTTCCAAAATTTTGGATGTGTCCACGTTGCGCTTTGGGGTGTTTCCTGTTGCGGGCGCTAGGCCTACCCACATAAGTAAGGTATAATTTTTATCGGGAGACTTGGGGGAACGCTGGGTGGAAGGAAATTTGTGGCTCCTCTCAGATTCCAGAACTTTCTGCCACAGAAATTTGAGGAACATGTTTTTTTTTAACCAAATTTTGAGGTTTGCAAAGGATTCTGGGTAACAGAACCTGGTCCGAGCCCCGCAAGTCACCCCATCTTGGATTCCCCTAGGTCTCTAGTTTTCCGAAATGCACAGGTTTGGTAGGTTTCCCTAGGTGCCGGCTGAGCTAGAGGCCAAAATCTACAGGTAGGCACTTCGCAAAAAACACCTCTGTGTCCTTCCAAAAGTTTGGATGTGTCCACGTTGCGCTTTGGGGTGTTTCCTGTCGCGGGCGCTAGGCCTACCCACACAAGTGAGGTATCATTTTTATCGGGAGACTTGGGGGAACGCTTGGTGGAAGGAAATTTGTGGCTCCTCTCAGATTCCAGAACTTTCTGCCACAGAAATGTGAGGAACATGTGTTTTTTTAGCCAAATTTTGAGGTTTGCAAAGGATTCTGGATAACAGAACCTGGTCCGAGCCCCGCAAGTCTCCCCATCTTGGATTCCCCTAGGTCTCTAGTTTTCAGAAATGCACAGGTTTGGTAGGTTTCCCTAGGTGCCGGCTGAGCTAGAGGCCAAAATCTACAGGTAGGCACTTCGCAAAAAACACCTGTGTTTTCTTCCAAAATTTTGGATGTGTCCACGTTGCCCTTTGGGGCGTTTCCTGTCGCGGGCGCTAGGCCTACCCACACAAGTGAGGTATCATTTTTATCGGGAGACTTGGGGGAACGCTGGGTGGAAGGAAATTTGTGGCTCCTCTCAGATTCCAGAACTTTCTGCCACAGAAATGTGAGGAACATGTGTTTTTTTAGCCACATTTTGAGGTTTGCAAAGGATTCTGGGTAACAGATCCTGGTCCGAGCCCCGCAAGTCACCCCTCCTTGGATTCCCCTAGGTCTCTAGTTTTCAGAAATGCACAGGTTTGGTAGGTTTCCCTAGGTGCCGGTTGAGCTGGAGGCCAAAATCTACAGGTAGGCACTTCGCAAAAAACACCTCTGTTTTCTCCCAAAATTTAGGATGTGTCCACGTTGCGCTTTGGGGTGTTTCCTGTCGCGGGCGCTAGGCCTACCCACACAAGTGAGATATCATTTTTATCGGGAGACTTGGGGGAACGCTGGGTGGAAGGAAATTTGTGGCTCCTCTCAGATTCCAGAACTTTCTGCCATAGAAATGTGAGGAACATGAGTTTTTTTAGCCAAATTTTGAGGTTTGCAAAGGATTCTGGATAACAGAACCTGGTCCTGGCCCCGCAAGTCACCCCTCCTTGGATTCCCCTAGGTCTCTAGTTTTCAGAAATGCATAGGTTTGGTAGGTTTCCCTAGGTGCCGGCTGAGCTAGAGGCCAAAATCTACAGGTAGGCACTTCGCAAAAAACACCTCTGTTTTCTTCCAAAATTTTGGATGTGTCCACGTTGCGCTTTGGGGTGTTTCCTGTCGCGGGCGCTAGGCCTACCCACATAAGTAAGGTATAATTTTTATCGGGAGACTTGGGGGAACGCTGGGTGGAAGGAAATTTGTGGCTCCTCTCAGATTCCAGAACTTTCTGCCACAGAAATTTGAGGAACATGTTTTTTTTTAACCAAATTTTGAGGTTTGCAAAGGATTCTGGGTAACAGAACCTGGTCCGAGCCCCGCAAGTCACCCCATCTTGGATTCCCCTAGGTCTCTAGTTTTCCGAAATGCACAGGTTTGGTAGGTTTCCCTAGGTGCCGGCTGAGCTAGAGGCCAAAATCTACAGGTAGGCACTTCGCAAAAAACACCTCTGTGTCCTTCCAAAAGTTTGGATGTGTCCACGTTGCGCTTTGGGGTGTTTCCTTGTCGCGGGCGCTAGGCCTACCCACACAAGTGAGGTATCATTTTTATCGGGAGACTTGGGGGAACGCTGGGTGGAAGGACATTTGTGGCTCCTCTCAGATTCCAGAACTTTCTGCCACAGAAATGTGAGGAACTTGTGTTTTTTAGCCAAATTTTGAGGTTTGCAAAGGATTCTGGGTAAGAGAACCTGGTCCGAGCCCCGCAAGTCACCCCTCCTTGGATTCCCCTAGGTCTCTAGTTTTCAGAAATGCACAGGTTTGGTAGGTTTCCCTAGGTGCCGGCTGAGCTAGAGGCCAAAATCTACAGGTAGGCACTTCGCAAAAAAAACACCTCTGTTTTCTTCCAAAATTTTGGATGTGTCCACGTTGCGTTTTGGGGCATTTCCTGTCGCGGGGGCTAGGCCTACCCACACAAGTGAGGTATCATTTTTATCGGGAGACTTGGGGGAACGCTGGGTGGAAGGAAATTTGTGGCTCCTCTCAGATTCCAGAACTTTCTGCCACAGAAATGTGAGGACCATGTGTTTTTTTAGCCAAATTTTTAGGTTTGCAAAGGATTCTGGGTAACAGAACCTGGTCCGAGCCCCGCAAGTCACCCCATCTTGGATTCCCCTAGGTCTCTAGTTTTCAGAAATGCACAGGTTGGTAGGTTTCCCTAGGTGCCGGCTCAGCTAGAGGCCAAAATCTACAGGTAGGCACTTCGCAAAAAACATCTCTGTTTTCTTCCAAAATTTTGGATGTGTCCACGTTGCGCTTTGGGGTGTTTCCTGTTGCGGGCGCTAGGCCTACCCACACAAGTGAGGTATCATTTTTATCGGGAGACTTGGGGGAACGCTTGGTGGAAGGAAATTTGTGGTTCCTCTCAGATTCCAGAACTTTCTGCCACAGAAATGTGAGGAACATGTGTTTTTTTAGCCAAATTTTGAGGTTTGCAAAGGATTCTGGGTAACAGAACCTGGTCCGAGCCCCGCAAGTCACCCCTCCTTGGATTCCCCTAGGTCTCTAGTTTTCAGAAATGCACAGGTTTGGTAGGTTTCCACAGGTGCCGGCTGAGCTAGAGGCCAAAATCTACAGGTAGGCACTTCGCAAAAAACACCTCTGTTTTCTTCCAAAATTTTGGATGTGTCCACGTTGCGCTTTGGGGTGTTTCCTGTCGCGGGCGCTAGGCCTACCCACACAAGTGAGGTATCATTTTTATCGGGAGACTTGGGGGAACGCTGGGTGGAAGGTCATTTGTGGCTCCTCTCAGATTCCAGAACTTTCTGCCACAGAAATGTGAGGAACTTGTGTTTTTTAGCCAAATTTTGAGGTTTGCAAAGGATTCTGGGTAACAGAACCTGGTCCGAGCCCCGCAAGTCTCCCCATCTTGGATTCCCCTAGGTCTCTAGTTTTCAGAAATGCACAGGTTTGGTAGGTTTCCCTAGGTGCCGGTTGAGCTGGAGGCCACAATCTACAGGTAGGCACTTCGCAAAAAACACCTCTGTTTTCTCCCAAAATTTTGGATGTGTCCACGTTGCGCTTTGGGGTGTTTCCTGTCGCGGGCGCTAGGCCTACCCACACAAGTGAGATATCATTTTTATCGGGAGACTTGGGGGGAACGCTGGGTGGAAGGAAATTTGTGGCTCCTCTCAGATTCCAGAACTTTCTGCCACAGAAATGTGAGGAACATGTGTTTTTTTAGCCAAATTTTGAGGTTTGCAAAGGATTCTGGATAACAGAACCTGGTCCGAGCCCCGCAAGTCTCCCCATCTTGAATTCCCCTAGGTCTCTAGTTTTCAGAAATGCACAGGTTTGGTAGGTTTCCCTAGGTGCCGGCTGAGCTAGAGGCCAAAATCTACAGGTAGACACTTCGCAAAAAACATCTGTGTTTTCTTCCAAAATTTTGGATGTGTCCACGTTGCGCTTTGGGGCGTTTCCTGTCGCGGGCGCTAGGCCTACCCACACAAGTGAGGTATCATTTTTATCGGGAGACTTGGGGGAACGCTGGGTGGAAGGACATTTGTGGCTCCTCTCAGATTCCAGAACTTTCTGCCACAGAAATGTGAGGAACTTGTGTTTTTTAGCCAAATTTTGAGGTTTGCAAAGGATTCTGGGTAAGAGAACCTGGTCCGAGCCCCGCAAGTCACCCCTCCTTGGATTCCCCTAGGTCTCTAGTTTTCAGAAATGCACAGGTTTGGTAGGTTTCCCTAGGTGCCGGTTGAGCTGGAGGCCAAAATCTACAGGTAGGCACTTCGCAAAAAACACCTCTGTTTTCTCCCAAAATTTAGGATGTGTCCACGTTGCGCTTTGGGGTGTTTCCTGTCGCGGGCGCTAGGCCTACCCACACAAGTGAGATATCATTTTTATCGGGAGACTTGGGGGAACGCTGGGTGGAAGGAAATTTGTGGCTCCTCTCAGATTCCAGAACTTTCTGCCATAGAAATGTGAGGAGCATGTGTTTTTTTAGCCAAATTTTGAGGTTTGCAAAGGATTCTGGATAACAGAACCTGGTCCTGGCCCCGCAAGTCACCCCTCCTTGGATTCCCCTAGGTCTCTAGTTTTCAGAAATGCATAGGTTTGGTAGGTTTCCCTAGGTGCCGGCTGAGCTAGAGGCCAAAATCTACAGGTAGGCACTTCGCAAAAAACACCTCTGTTTTCTTCCAAAATTTTGGATGTGTCCACGTTGCGCTTTGGGGTGTTTCCTGTCGCGGGCGCTAGGCCTACCCACATAAGTAAGGTATAATTTTTATCGGGAGACTTGGGGGAACGCTGGGTGGAAGGAAATTTGTGGCTCCTCTCAGATTCCAGAACTTTCTGCCACAGAAATTTGAGGAACATGTTTTTTTTTAACCAAATTTTGAGGTTTGCAAAGGATTCTGGGTAACAGAACCTGGTCCGAGCCCCGCAAGTCACCCCATCTTGGATTCCCCTAGGTCTCTAGTTTTCCGAAATGCACAGGTTTGGTAGGTTTCCCTAGGTGCCGGCTGAGCTAGAGGCCAAAATCTACAGGTAGGCACTTCGCAAAAAACACCTCTGTGTCCTTCCAAAAGTTTGGATGTGTCCACGTTGCGCTTTGGGGTGTTTCCTGTCGCGGGCGCTAGGCCTACCCACACAAGTGAGGTATCATTTTTATCGGGAGACTTGGGGGAACGCTGGGTGGAAGGAAATTTGTGGCTCCTCTCAGATTCCAGAACTTTCTGCCACAGAAATGTGAGGAACATGTGTTTTTTTAGCCAAATTTTGAGGTTTGCAAAGGATTCTGGATAACAGAACCTGGTCCGAGCCCCGCAAGTCTCCCCATCTTGGATTCCCCTAGGTCTCTAGTTTTCAGAAATGCACAGGTTTGGTAGGTTTCCCTAGGTGCCGGCTGAGCTAGAGGCCAAAATCTACAGGTAGGCACTTCGCAAAAAACACCTGTGTTTTCTTCCAAAATTTTGGATGTGTCCACGTTGCGCTTTGGGGCGTTTCCTGTCGCGGGCGCTAGGCCTACCCACACAAGTGAGGTATCATTTTTATCGGGAGACTTGGGGGAACGCTGGGTGGAAGGACATTTGTGGCTCCTCTCAGATTCCAGAACTTTCTGCCACAGAAATGTGAGGAACTTGTGTTTTTTAGCCAAATTTTGAGGTTTGCAAAGGATTCTGGGTAAGAGAACCTGGTCCGAGCCCCGCAAGTCACCCCTCCTTGGATTCCCCTAGGTCTCTAGTTTTCAGAAATGCACAGGTTTGGTAGGTTTCCCTAGGTGCCGGCTGAGCTAGAGGCCAAAATCTACAGGTAGGCACTTCGCAAAAAAAACACCTCTGTTTTCTTCCAAAATTTTGGATGTGTCCACGTTGCGTTTTGGGGCATTTCCTGTCGCGGGGGCTAGGCCTACCCACACAAGTGAGGTATCATTTTTATCGGGAGACTTGGGGGAACGCTGGGTGGAAGGAAATTTGTGGCTCCTCTCAGATTCCAGAACTTTCTGCCACAGAAATGTGACGACCATGTGTTTTTTTAGCCAAATTTTTAGGTTTGCAAAGGATTCTGGGTAACAGAACCTGGTCCGAGCCCCGCAAGTCACCCCATCTTGGATTCCCCTAGGTCTCTAGTTTTCAGAAATGCACAGGTTTGGTAGGTTTCCCTAGGTGCCGGCTCAGCTAGAGGCCAAAATCTACAGGTAGGCACTTCGCAAAAAACATCTCTGTTTTCTTCCAAAATTTTGGATGTGTCCACGTTGCGCTTTGGGGTGTTTCCTGTTGCGGGCGCTAGGCCTACCCACACAAGTGAGGTATCATTTTTATCGGGAGACTTGGGGGAACGCTTGGTGGAAGGAAATTTGTGGTTCCTCTCAGATTCCAGAACTTTCTGCCACAGAAATGTGAGGAACATGTGTTTTTTTAGCCAAATTTTGAGGTTTGCAAAGGATTCTGGGTAACAGAACCTGGTCCGAGCCCCGCAAGTCACCCCTCCTTGGATTCCCCTAGGTCTCTAGTTTTCAGAAATGCACAGGTTTGGTAGGTTTCCACAGGTGCCGGCTGAGCTAGAGGCCAAAATCTACAGGTAGGCACTTCGCAAAAAACACCTCTGTTTTCTTCCAAAATTTTGGATGTGTCCACGTTGCGCTTTGGGGTGTTTCCTGTCGCGGGCGCTAGGCCTACCCACACAAGTGAGGTATCATTTTTATCGGGAGACTTGGGGGAACGCTGGGTGGAAGGACATTTGTGGCTCCTCTCAGATTCCAGAACTTTCTGCCACAGAAATGTGAGGAACTTGTGTTTTTTAGCCAAATTTTGAGGTTTGCAAAGGATTCTGGGTAACAGAACCTGGTCCGAGCCCCGCAAGTCTCCCCATCTTGGATTCCCCTCGGTCTCTAGTTTTCAGAAATGCACAGGTTTGGTAGGTTTCCCTAGGTGCCGGCTGAGCTAGAGGCCAAAATCTACAGGTAGGCACTTCGCAAAAAAAACACCTCTGTTTTCTTCCAAAATGTTGGATGTGTCCACGTTGCGCTTTGGGCTGTTTCCTGTCGCGGGCGCTAGGCCTACCCACACAAGTGAGATATCATTTTTATCAGGAGACTTGGGGGAACGCTGGGTGGAAGGAAATTTGTGGCTCCTCTCAGATTCCAGAACTTTCTGCCACAGAAATGTGAGGAACATGTGTTTTTTTAGCCACATTTTGAGGTTTGCAAAGGATTCTGGGTAACAGAACCTGGTCCGAGCCCCGCAAGTCACCCCTCCTTGGATTCCCCTAGGTCTCTAGTTTGCAGAAATGCACAGGTTTGGTAGGTTTCCCTAGGTGCCGGTTGAGCTGGAGGCCAAAATCTACAGGTAGGCACTTCGCAAAAAACACCTCTGTTTTCTCCCAAAATTTTGGATGTGTCCACGTTGCGCTTTGGGGTGTTTCCTGTCGCGGGCGCTAGGCCTACCCACACAAGTGAGATATCATTTTTATCGGGAGACTTGGGGGAACGCTGGGTGGATGGAAATTTGTGGCTCCTCTCAGATTCCAGAACTTTCTGCCACAGAAATGTGAGGAACATGTGTTTTTTTAGCCAAATTTTGAGGTTTGCAAAGGATTCTGGATAACAGAACCTGGTCCTGGCCCCGCAAGTCACCCCTCCTTGGATTCCCCTAGGTCTCTAGTTTTCAGAAATGCATAGGTTTGGTAGGTTTCCCTAGGTGCCGGCTGAGCTAGAGGCCAAAATCTACAGGTAGGCACTTCGCAAAAAACACCTCTGTTTTCTTCCAAAATTTTGGATGTGTCCACGTTGCGCTTTGGGGTGTTTCCTGTTGCGGGCGCTAGGCCTACCCACATAAGTAAGGTATAATTTTTATCGGGAGACTTGGGGGAACGCTGGGTGGAAGGAAATTTGTGGCTCCTCTCAGATTCCAGAACTTTCTGCCACAGAAATTTGAGGAACATGTTTTTTTTTAACCAAATTTTGAGGTTTGCAGAGGATTCTGGGTAACAGAACCTGGTCCGAGCCCCGCAAGTCACCCCTCCTTGGATTCCCCTAGGTCTCTAGTTTTCAGAAATGCACAGGTTTAGTAGGTTTCCCTAGGTGCCGGTTGAGCTGGAGGCCAAAATCTACAGGTAGGCACTTCGCAAAAAACACCTCTGTTTTCTCCCAAAATTTTGGATGTGTCCACGTTGCGCTTTGGGGTGTTTCCTGTCGCGGGCGCTAGGCCTACCCACACAAGTGAGATATCATTTTTATCGGGAGACTTGGGGGAACGCTGGGTGGAAGGAAATTTGTGGCTCCTCTCAGATTCCAGAACTTTCTGCCACAGAAATGTGAGGAACATGTGTTTTTTTAGCCAAATTTTGAGGTTTGCAAAGGATTCTGGATAACAGAACCTGGTCCTGGCCCCGCCAGTCACCCCTCCTTGGATTCCCCTAGGTCTTTAGTTTTCAGAAATGCATAGGTTTGGTAGGTTTCCCTAGGTGCCGGCTGAGCTAGAGGCCAAAATCTACAGGTAGGCACTTCGCAAAAAACACCTCTGTTTTCTTCCAAAATTTTGGATGTGTCCACGTTGCGCTTTGGGGTGTTTCCTGTCGCGGGCGCTAGGCCTACCCACATAAGTAAGGTATAATTTTTATCGGGAGACTTGGGGGAACGCTGGGTGGAAGGAAATTTGTGGCTCCTCTCAGATTCCAGAACTTTCTGCCACAGAAATGTGAGGAACATGTGTTTTTTTAGCCAAATTTCGAGGTTTGCAAAGGATTCTGGATAACAGAACCTGGTCCGAGCCCCGCAAGTCTCCCCATCTTGGATTCCCCTAGGTCTCTAGTTTTCAGAAATGCACAGGTTTGGTAGGTTTCCCTAGGTGCCGGCTGAGCTAGAGGCCAAAATCTACAGGTAGGCACTTCGCAAAAAACACCTGTGTTTTCTTCCAAAATTTTGGATGTGTCCACGTTGCGCTTTGGGGCGTTTCCTGTCGCGGGCGCTAGGCCTACCCACACAAGTGAGGTATCATTTTTATCGGGAGAGTTGGGGGAACGCTGGGTGGAAGGAAATTCGTGGCTCCTCTCAGATTTCAGAACTTTCTGCCACAGAAATGTGAGGACCATGTGTTTTTTTAGCCAAAGTTTGAGGTTTGCAAAGGATTCTGGGTAACAGAACCTGGTCCGAGCCCCGCAAGTCACCCCATCTTGGATTCCCCTAGGTCTCTAATTTTCAGAAATGCACAGGTTTGGTAGGTTTCCCTCGGTGCCGGCTGAGCTAGAGGCCAAAATCTACAGGTAGGCACTTCGCAAAAAACACCTGTGTTTACTTCCAAAATTTTGGATGTGTCCACGTTGCGCTTTGGGGCGTTTCCTGTCGCGGGCGCTAGGCCTACCCACACAAGTGAGGTATCATTTTTATCGGGAGACTTGGGGGAATGCTGGGTGGAAGGAAATTTGTGGCTCCTCTCAGATTCCAGAACTTTCTGCCACAGAAATGTAAGGAACATGTGTTTTTTTAGCCAAATTTTGAAGTTTGCAAAGGATTCTGGGTAACAGAACCTGGTCCGAGCCCTGCAAGTCACCCCATCTTGGATTCCCCTAGATCTCTAGTTTTCAGAAATGCACAGGTTTGGTAGGTTTCCCTAGGTGCCGGCTGAGCTAGAGGCCAAAATCTACAGGTAGGCAGTTCGCAAAAAACACCTCTGTTTTCTTCCAAAAGTTTGGATGTGTCCACGTTCCGCTTTGGGGTGTTTCCTGTCGCGGGCGCTAGGCCTACCCACACAAGTGAGGTATCATTTTTATCGGGAGACTTGGGGGAACGCTGGGTGGAAGGACATTTGTGGCTCCTCTCAGATTCCAGAACTTTCTGCCACAGAAATGTGAGGAACATGTGTTTTTTTAGCCAAATTTTGAGGTTTGCAAAGGATTCTGGATAACAGAACCTGGTCCTGGCCCCGCAAGTCACCCCTCCTTGGATTCCCCTAGGTCTCTAGTTTTCAGAAATGCATAGGTTTGGTAGGTTTCCCTAGGTGCCGGCTGAGCTAGAGGCCAAAATCTACAGGTAGGCACTTCGCAAAAAACACCTCTGTTTTCTTCCAAAATTTTGGATGTGTCCACGTTGCGCTTTGGGGTGTTTCCTGTCGCGGGCGCTAGGCCTACCCACATAAGTAAGGTATAATTTTTATCGGGAGACTTGGGGGAACGCTGGGTGGAAGGAAATTTGTGGCTCCTCTCAGATTCCAGAACTTTCTGCCACAGAAATTTGAGGAACATGTTTTTTTTTAACCAAATTTTGAGGTTTGCAAAGGATTCTGGGTAACAGAACCTGGTCTGAGCCCCACAAGTCACCCCATCTTGGATTCCCCTAGGTCTCTAGTTTTCCGAAATGCACAGGTTTGGTAGGTTTCCCTAGGTGCCGGCTGAGCTAGAGGCCAAAATCTACAGGTAGGCACTTCGCAAAAAACACCTCTGTTTTCTTCCAAAAGTTTGGATGTGTCCACGTTGCGCTTTGGGGTGTTTCCTGTCGCGGGCGCTAGGCCTACCCACACAAGTGAGGTATCATTTTTATCGGGAGACTTGGGGGAACGCTGGGTGGAAGGAAATTTGTGGCTCCTCTCAGATTCCAGAACTTTCTGCCACAGAAATGTGAGGAACATGTGTTTTTTTAGCCAAATTTTGAGGTTTGCAAAGGATTCTGGATAACAGAACCTGGTCCGAGCCCCGCAAGTCACCCCATCTTGGATTCCCCTAGGTCTCTAGTTTTCCGAAATGCACAGGTTTGGTAGGTTTCCCTAGGTGCCGGCTGAGCTAGAGGCCAAAATCTACAGGTAGGCACTTCGCAAAAAACACCTCTGTTTTCTTCCAAAAGTTTGGATGTGTCCACGTTGCGCTTTGGGGTGTTTCCTGTCGCGGGCGCTAGGCCTACCCACACAAGTGAGGTATCATTTTTATCGGGAGACTTGGGGGAACGCTGGGTGGAAGGAAATTTGTGGCTCCTCTCAGATTCCAGAACTTTCTGCCACAGAAATGTGAGGAACATGTGTTTTTTTAGCCAAATTTTGAGGTTTGCAAAGGATTCTGGATAACAGAACCTGGTCCGAGCCCCGCAAGTCTCCCCATCTTGGATTCCCCTAGGTCTCTAGTTTTCAGAAATGCACAGGTTTGGTAGGTTTCCCTAGGTGCCGGCTGAGCTAGAGGCCAAAATCTACAGGTAGGCACTTCGCAAAAAACACCTGTGTTTTCTTCCAAAATTTTGGATGTGTCCACGTTGTGCTTTGGGGCGTTTCCTGTCGCGGGCGCTAGGCCTACCCACACAAGTGAGGTATCATTTTTATCAGGAGACTTGGGGGAACGCTGGGTGGAAGGACATTTGTGGCTCCTCTCAGATTCCAGAACTTTCTGCCACAGAAATGTGAGGAACTTGTGTTTTTTAGCCAAATTTTGAGGTTTGCAAAGGATTCTGGGTAAGAGAACCTGGTCCGAGCCCCGCAAGTCACCCCTCCTTGGATTCCCCTAGGTCTCTAATTTTCAGAAATGCACAGGTTTGGTAGGTTTCCCTAGGTGCCGGCTGAGCTAGAGGCCAAAATCTACAGGTAGGCACTTCGCAAAAAAAACACCTCTGTTTTCTTCCAAAATTTTGGATGTGTCCACGTTGCGCTTTGGGCTGTTTCCTGTCGCGGGCGCTAGGCCTACCCACACAAGTGAGATATCATTTTTATCGGGAGACTTGGGGGAACGCTGGGTGGAAGGAAATTTGTGGCTCCTCTTAGATTCCAGAACTTTCTGCCACAGAAATGTGAGGAACATGTGTTTTTTTAGCCAAATTTTGAGGTTTGCAAAGGATTCTGGATAACAGAACCTGGTCCTGGCCCCGCAAGTCACCCCTCCTTGGATTCCCCTAGGTCTCTAGTTTTCAGAAATGCATAGGTTTGGTAGGTTTCCCTAGGTGCCGGCTGAGCTAGAGGCCAAAATCTACAGGTAGGCACTTCGCAAAAAACACCTCTGTTTTCTTCCAAAATTTTGGATGTGTCCACGTTGCGCTTTGGGGTGTTTCCTGTCGCGGGCGCTAGGCCTACCCACATAAGTAAGGTATAATTTTTATCGGGAGACTTGGGGGAACGCTGGGTGGAAGGAAATTTGTGGCTCCTCTCAGATTCCAGAACTTTCTGCCACAGAAATTTGAGGAACATGTTTTTTTTTAACCAAATTTTGAGGTTTGCAAAGGATTCTGGGTAACAGAACCTGGTCTGAGCCCCGCAAGTCACCCCATCTTGGATTCCCCTAGGTCTCTAGTTTTCCGAAATGCACAGGTTTGGTAGGTTTCCCTAGGTGCCGGCTGAGCTAGAGGCCAAAATCTACAGGTAGGCACTTCGCAAAAAACACCTCTGTTTTCTTCCAAAAGTTTGGATGTGTCCACGTTGCGCTTTGGGGTGTTTCCTGTCGCGGGCGCTAGGCCTACCCACACAAGTGAGGTATCATTTTTATCGGGAGACTTGGGGGAACGCTGGGTGGAAGGAAATTTGTGGCTCCTCTCAGATTCCAGAACTTTCTGCCACAGAAATGTGAGGAACATGTGTTTTTTTAGCCAAATTTTGAGGTTTGCAAAGGATTCTGGATAACAGAACCTGGTCCGAGCCCCGCAAGTCTCCCCATCTTGGATTCCCCTAGGTCTCTAGTTTTCAGAAAGGCACAGGTTTGGTAGGTTTCCCTCGGTGCCGGCTGAGCTAGAGGCCAAAATCTACAGGTAGGCACTTCGCAAAAAACACCTGTGTTTTCTTCCAAAATTTTGGATGTGTCCACGTTGCGCTTTGGGGCGTTTCCTGTCGCGGGCGCTAGGCCTACCCACACAAGTGAGGTATCATTTTTATCGGGAGAGTTGGGGGAACGCTGGGTGGAAGGAAATTCGTGGCTCCTCTCAGATTCCAGAACTTTCTGCCACAGAAATGTGAGGACCATGTGTTTTTTTAGCCAAAGTTTGAGGTTTGCAAAGGATTCTGGGTAACAGAACCTGGTCCGAGCCCCGCAAGTCACCCCATCTTGGATTCCACTAGGTCTCTAGTTTTCAGAAATGCACAGGTTTGGTAGGTTTCCCTCGGTGCCGGCTGAGCTACAGGCCAAAATCCACAGGTAGGCACTTTTTTCTTTCAAAAAATGGGGTGTGTCCACGGTGCGTTTTGGGGCATTTCCTGTCGCGGGGGCTAGGCCTACCCACACAAGTGAGGTATCATTTTTATCGGGAGACTTGGGGGAACGCTGGGTGGAAGGAAATTTGTGGCTCCTCTCAGATTCCAGAACTTTCTGCCACAGAAATGTGAGGACCATCTGTTTTTTTAGCCAAATTTTTAGGTTTGCAAAGGATTCTGGGTAACAGAACCTGGTCCGAGCCCCGCAAGTCACCCCATCTTGGATTCCCCTAGGTCTCTAGTTTTCCGAAATGCACAGGTTTGGTAGGTTTCCCTAGGTGCCGGCTGAGCTAGAGGCCAAAATCTACAGGTAGGCACTTCGCAAAAAACACCTCTGTGTCCTTCCAAAAGTTTGGATGTGTCCACGTTGCGCTTTGGGGTGTTTCCTGTCGCGGGCGCTAGGCCTACCCACACAAGTGAGGTATCATTTTTATCGGGAGACTTGGGGGAACGCTTGGTGGAAGGAAATTTGTGGCTCCTCTCAGATTCTAGAACTTTCTGCCACAGAAATGTGAGGAACATGTGTTTTTTTAGCCAAATTTTGAGGTTTGCAAAGGATTCTGGATAACAGAACCTGGTCCGAGCCCCGCAAGTCTCCCCATCTTGGATTCCCCTAGGTCTCTAGTTTTCAGAAATGCACAGGTTTGGTAGGTTTCCCTAGGTGCCGGCTGAGCTAGAGGCCAAAATCTACAGGTAGGCACTTCGCAAAAAACACCTGTGTTTTCTTCCAAAATTTTGGATGTGTCCACGTTGCCCTTTGGGGCGTTTCCTGTCGCGGGCGCTAGGCCTACCCACACAAGTGAGGTATCATTTTTATCGGGAGACTTGGGGGAACGCTGGGTGGAAGGAAATTTGTGGCTCCTCTCAGATTCCAGAACTTTCTGCCACAGAAATGTGAGGAACATGTGTTTTTTTAGCCACATTTTGAGGTTTGCAAAGGATTCTGGGTAACAGATCCTGGTCCGAGCCCCGCAAGTCACCCCTCCTTGGATTCCCCTAGGTCTCTAGTTTTCAGAAATGCACAGGTTTGGTAGGTTTCCCTAGGTGCCGGTTGAGCTGGAGGCCAAAATCTACAGGTAGGCACTTCGCAAAAAACACCTCTGTTTTCTCCCAAAATTTAGGATGTGTCCACGTTGCGCTTTGGGGTGTTTCCTGTCGCGGGGGCTAGGCCTACCCACACAAGTGAGGTATCATTTTTATCGGGAGACTTGGGGGAACGCTGGGTGGAAGGAAATTTGTGGCTCCTCTCAGATTCCAGAACTTTCTGCCACAGAAATGTGAGGACCATCTGTTTTTTTAGCCAAATTTTTAGGTTTGCAAAGGATTCTGGGTAACAGAACCTGGTCCGAGCCCCGCAAGTCACCCCATCTTGGATTCCCCTAGGTCTCTAGTTTTCAGAAATGCACAGGTTTGGTAGGTTTCCCTAGGTGCCGGCTCAGCTAGAGGCCAAAATCTACAGGTAGGCACTGCGCAAAAAACATCTGTGTTTTCTTCCAAAATTTTGGATGTGTCCACGTTGCGCTTTGGGGTGTTTCCTGTTGCGGGCGCTAGGCCTACCCACACAAGTGAGGTATCATTTTTATCGGGAGACTTGGGGGAACGCTTGGTGGAAGGAAATTTGTGGTTCCTCTCAGATTCCAGAACTTTCTGCCACAGAAATGTGAGGAACATGTGTTTTTTTAGCCAAATTTTGAGGTTTGCAAAGGATTCTGGGTAACAGAACCTGGTCCGAGCCCCGCAAGTCACCCCTCCTTGGATTCCCCTAGGTCTCTAGTTTTCAGAAATGCACAGGTTTGGTAGGTTTCCATAGGTGCCGGCTGAGCTAGAGGCCAAAATCTACAGGTAGGCACTTCGCAAAAAACACCTCTGTTTTCTTCCAAAATTTTGGATGTGTCCACGTTGCGCTTTGGGGTGTTTCCTGTCGCGGGCGCTAGGCCTACCCAAACAAGTGAGGTATCATTTTTATCGGGAGACTTGGGGGAACGCTGGGTGGAAGGACATTTGTGGCTCCTCTCAGATTCCAGAACTTTCTGCCACAGAAATGTGAGGAACTTGTGTTTTTTAGTCAAATTTTGAGGTTTGCAAAGGATTCTGGGTAACAGAACCTGGTCCGAGCCCCGCAAGTCACCCCTCCTTGGATTCCCCTAGGTCTCTAGTTTTCAGAAATGCACAGGTTTGGTAGGTTTCCCTAGGTGCCGGCTGAGCTAGAGGCCAAAATCTACAGGTAGGCACTTCGCAAAAAAAACACCTCTGTTTTCTTCCTAAATTTTGGATGTGTCCACGTTGCGCTTTGGGCTGTTTCCTGTCGCGGGCGCTAGGCCTACCCACACAAGTGAGATATCATTTTTATCGGGAGACTTGGGGGAACGCTGGGTGGAAGGAAATTTGTGGCTCCTCTCAGATTCCAGAACTTTCTGCCACAGAAATGTGAGGAACATGTGTTTTTTTAGCCACATTTTGAGGTTTGCAAAGGATTCTGGGTAACAGAACCTGGTCCGAGCCCCGCAAGTCACCCCTCCTTGGATTCCCCTAGGTCTCTAGTTTTCAGAAATGCACAGGTTTGGTAGGTTTCCCTAGGTGCCGGTTGAGCTGGAGGCCAAAATCTACAGGTAGGCACTTCGCAAAAAACACCTCTGTTTTCTCCCAAAATTTTGGATGTGTCCACGTTGCGCTTTGGGGTGTTTCCTGTCGCGGGCGCTAGGCCTACCCACACAAGTGAGATATCATTTTTATCGGGAGACTTGGGGGAACGCTGGGTGGAAGGAAATTTGTGGCTCCTCTCAGATTCCAGAACTTTCTGCCACAGAAATGTGAGGAACATGTGTTTTTTTAGCCAAATTTTGAGGTTTGCAAAGGATTCTGGGTAACAGAACCTGGTCCGAGCCCCGCAAGTCACCCCTCCTTGGATTCCCCTAGGTCTCTAGTTTTCAGAAATGCACAGGTTTGGTAGGTTTCCCTAGGTGCCGGTTGAGCTGGAGGCCAAAATCTACAGGTAGGCACTTCGCAAAAAACACCTCTGTTTTCTCCCAAAATTTTGGATGTGTCCACGTTGCGCTTTGGGGTGTTTCCTGTCGTGGGCGCTAGGCCTACCCACACAAGTGAGATATCATTTTTATCGGGAGACTTGGGGGAACGCTGGGTGGAAGGAAATTTGTGGCTCCTCTCAGATTCCAGAACTTTCTGCCACAGAAATGTGAGGAACATGTGTTTTTTTAGCCAAATTTTGAGGTTTGCAAAGGATTCTGGATAACAGAACCTGGTCCTGGCCCCGCAAGTCACCCCTCCTTGGATTCCCCTAGGTCTCTAGTTTTCAGAAATGCATAGGTTTGGTAGGTTTCCCTAGGTGCCGGCTGAGCTAGAGGCCAAAATCTACAGGTAGGCACTTCGCAAAAAACACCTCTGTTTTCTTCCAAAATTTTGGATGTGTCCACGTTGCGCTTTGGGGTGTTTCCTGTTGCGGGCGCTAGGCCTACCCACATAAGTAAGGTATAATTTTTATCGGGAGACTTGGGGGAACGCTGGGTGGAAGGAAATTTGTGGCTCCTCTCAGATTCCAGAACTTTCTGCCACAGAAATTTGAGGAACATGTTTTTTTTTAACCAAATTTTGAGGTTTGCAAAGGATTCTGGGTAACAGAACCTGGTCCGAGCCCCGCAAGTCACCCCATCTTGGATTCCCCTAGGTCTCTAGTTTTCCGAAATGCACAGGTTTGGTAGGTTTCCCTAGGTGCCGGCTGAGCTAGAGGCCAAAATCTACAGGTAGGCACTTCGCAAAAAACACCTCTGTGTCCTTCCAAAAGTTTGGATGTGTCCACGTTGCGCTTTGGGGTGTTTCCTGTCGCGGGCGCTAGGCCTACCCACACAAGTGAGGTATCATTTTTATCGGGAGACTTGGGGGAACGCTTGGTGGAAGGAAATTTGTGGCTCCTCTCAGATTCCAGAACTTTCTGCCACAGAAATGTGAGGAACATGTGTTTTTTTAGCCAAATTTTGAGGTTTGCAAAGGATTCTGGATAACAGAACCTGGTCCGAGCCCCGCAAGTCTCCCCATCTTGGATTCCCCTAGGTCTCTAGTTTTCAGAAATGCACAGGTTTGGTAGGTTTCCCTAGGTGCCGGCTGAGCTAGAGGCCAAAATCTACAGGTAGGCACTTCGCAAAAAACACCTGTGTTTTCTTCCAAAATTTTGGATGTGTCCACGTTGCCCTTTGGGGCGTTTCCTGTCGCGGGCGCTAGGCCTACCCACACAAGTGAGGTATCATTTTTATCGGGAGACTTGGGGGAACGCTGGGTGGAAGGAAATTTGTGGCTCCTCTCAGATTCCAGAACTTTCTGCCACAGAAATGTGAGGAACATGTGTTTTTTTAGCCACATTTTGAGGTTTGCAAAGGATTCTGGGTAACAGATCCTGGTCCGAGCCCCGCAAGTCACCCCTCCTTGGATTCCCCTAGGTCTCTAGTTTTCAGAAATGCACAGGTTTGGTAGGTTTCCCTAGGTGCCGGTTGAGCTGGAGGCCAAAATCTACAGGTAGGCACTTCGCAAAAAACACCTCTGTTTTCTCCCAAAATTTAGGATGTGTCCACGTTGCGCTTTGGGGTGTTTCCTGTAGCGGGCGCTAGGCCTACCCACACAAGTGAGATATCATTTTTATCGGGAGACTTGGGGGAACGCTGGGTGGAAGGAAATTTGTGGCTCCTCTCAGATTCCAGAACTTTCTGCCATAGAAATGTGAGGAACATGTGTTTTTTTAGCCAAATTTTGAGGTTTGCAAAGGATTCTGGATAACAGAACCTGGTCCTGGCCCCGCAAGTCACCCCTCCTTGGATTCCCCTAGGTCTCTAGTTTTCAGAAATGCATAGGTTTGGTAGGTTTCCCTAGGTGCCGGCTGAGCTAGAGGCCAAAATCTACAGGTAGGCACTTCGCAAAAAACACCTCTGTTTTCTTCCAAAATTTTGGATGTGTCCACGTTGCGCTTTGGGGTGTTTCCTGTCGCGGGCGCTAGGCCTACCCACATAAGTAAGGTAT
Source organism: Pleurodeles waltl (assembly GCF_031143425.1). Taxonomy (NCBI): domain Eukaryota; kingdom Metazoa; phylum Chordata; class Amphibia; order Caudata; family Salamandridae; genus Pleurodeles; species Pleurodeles waltl. The sequence goes on from NC_090439.1 coordinate 4,477,880, forward strand.
AATTTTTATCGGGAGACTTGGGGGAACGCTGGGTGGAAGGAAATTTGTGGCTCCTCTCAGATTCCAGAACTTTCTGCCACAGAAATTTGAGGAACATGTTTTTTTTTAACCAAATTTTGAGGTTTGCAAAGGATTCTGGGTAACAGAACCTGGTCCGAGTCCCGCAAGTCACCCCATCTTGGATTCCCCTAGGTCTCTAGTTTTCCGAAATGCACAGGTTTGGTAGGTTTCCCTAGGTGCCGGCTGAGCTAGAGGCCAAAATCTACAGGTAGGCACTTCGCAAAAAACACCTCTGTGTCCTTCCAAAAGTTTGGATGTGTCCACGTTGCGCTTTGGGGTGTTTCCTGTCGCGGGCGCTAGGCCTACCCACACAAGTGAGGTATCATTTTTATCGGGAGACTTGGGGGAACGCTGGGTGGAAGGACATTTGTGGCTCCTCTCAGATTCCAGAACTTTCTGCCACAGAAATGTGAGGAACTTGTGTTTTTTAGCCAAATTTTGAGGTTTGCAAAGGATTCTGGGTAAGAGAACCTGGTCCGAGCCCCGCAAGTCACCCCTCCTTGGATTCCCCTAGGTCTCTAGTTTTCAGAAATGCACAGGTTTGGTAGGTTTCCCTAGGTGCCGGCTGAGCTAGAGGCCAAAATCTACAGGTAGGCACTTCGCAAAAAACACCTCTGTTTTCTCCCAAAATTTTGGATGTGTCCACGTTGCGCTTTGGGGTGTTTCCTGTCGTGGGCGCTAGGCCTACCCACACAAGTGAGATATCATTTTTATCGGGAGACTTGGGGGAACGCTGGGTGGAAGGAAATTTGTGGCTCCTCTCAGATTCCAGAACTTTCTGCCACAGAAATGTGAGGAACATGTGTTTTTTTAGCCAAATTTTGAGGTTTGCAAAGGATTCTGGATAACAGAACCTGGTCCTGGCCCCGCAAGTCACCCCTCCTTGGATTCCCCTAGGTCTCTAGTTTTCAGAAATGCATAGGTTTGGTAGGTTTCCCTAGGTGCCGGCTGAGCTAGAGGCCAAAATCTACAGGTAGGCACTTCGCAAAAAACACCTCTGTTTTCTTCCAAAATTTTGGATGTGTCCACGTTGCGCTTTGGGGTGTTTCCTGTTGCGGGCGCTAGGCCTACCCACATAAGTAAGGTATAATTTTTATCGGGAGACTTGGGGGAACGCTGGGTGGAAGGAAATTTGTGGCTCCTCTCAGATTCCAGAACTTTCTGCCACAGAAATTTGAGGAACATGTTTTTTTTTAACCAAATTTTGAGGTTTGCAAAGGATTCTGGGTAACAGAACCTGGTCCGAGCCCCGCAAGTCACCCCATCTTGGATTCCCCTAGGTCTCTAGTTTTCCGAAATGCACAGGTTTGGTAGGTTTCCCTAGGTGCCGGCTGAGCTAGAGGCCAAAATCTACAGGTAGGCACTTCGCAAAAAACACCTCTGTGTCCTTCCAAAAGTTTGGATGTGTCCACGTTGCGCTTTGGGGTGTTTCCTGTCGCGGGCGCTAGGCCTACCCACACAAGTGAGGTATCATTTTTATCGGGAGACTTGGGGGAACGCTTGGTGGAAGGAAATTTGTGGCTCCTCTCAGATTCCAGAACTTTCTGCCACAGAAATGTGAGGAACATGTGTTTTTTTAGCCAAATTTTGAGGTTTGCAAAGGATTCTGGATAACAGAACCTGGTCCGAGCCCCGCAAGTCTCCCCATCTTGGATTCCCCTAGGTCTCTAGTTTTCAGAAATGCACAGGTTTGGTAGGTTTCCCTAGGTGCCGGCTGAGCTAGAGGCCAAAATCTACAGGTAGGCACTTCGCAAAAAACACCTGTGTTTTCTTCCAAAATTTTGGATGTGTCCACGTTGCCCTTTGGGGCGTTTCCTGTCGCGGGCGCTAGGCCTACCCACACAAGTGAGGTATCATTTTTATCGGGAGACTTGGGGGAACGCTGGGTGGAAGGAAATTTGTGGCTCCTCTCAGATTCCAGAACTTTCTGCCACAGAAATGTGAGGAACATGTGTTTTTTTAGCCACATTTTGAGGTTTGCAAAGGATTCTGGGTAACAGATCCTGGTCCGAGCCCCGCAAGTCACCCCTCCTTGGATTCCCCTAGGTCTCTAGTTTTCAGAAATGCACAGGTTTGGTAGGTTTCCCTAGGTGCCGGTTGAGCTGGAGGCCAAAATCTACAGGTAGGCACTTCGCAAAAAACACCTCTGTTTTCTCCCAAAATTTAGGATGTGTCCACGTTGCGCTTTGGGGTGTTTCCTGTAGCGGGCGCTAGGCCTACCCACACAAGTGAGATATCATTTTTATCGGGAGACTTGGGGGAACGCTGGGTGGAAGGAAATTTGTGGCTCCTCTCAGATTCCAGAACTTTCTGCCATAGAAATGTGAGGAACATGTGTTTTTTTAGCCAAATTTTGAGGTTTGCAAAGGATTCTGGATAACAGAACCTGGTCCTGGCCCCGCAAGTCACCCCTCCTTGGATTCCCCTAGGTCTCTAGTTTTCAGAAATGCATAGGTTTGGTAGGTTTCCCTAGGTGCCGGCTGAGCTAGAGGCCAAAATCTACAGGTAGGCACTTCGCAAAAAACACCTCTGTTTTCTTCCAAAATTTTGGATGTGTCCACGTTGCGCTTTGGGGTGTTTCCTGTCGCGGGCGCTAGGCCTACCCACATAAGTAAGGTATAATTTTTATCGGGAGACTTGGGGGAACGCTGGGTGGAAGGAAATTTGTGGCTCCTCTCAGATTCCAGAACTTTCTGCCACAGAAATTTGAGGAACATGTTTTTTTTTAACCAAATTTTGAGGTTTGCAAAGGATTCTGGGTAACAGAACCTGGTCCGAGTCCCGCAAGTCACCCCATCTTGGATTCCCCTAGGTCTCTAGTTTTCCGAAATGCACAGGTTTGGTAGGTTTCCCTAGGTGCCGGCTGAGCTAGAGGCCAAAATCTACAGGTAGGCACTTCGCAAAAAACACCTCTGTGTCCTTCCAAAAGTTTGGATGTGTCCACGTTGCGCTTTGGGGTGTTTCCTGTCGCGGGCGCTAGGCCTACCCACACAAGTGAGGTATCATTTTTATCGGGAGACTTGGGGGAACGCTGGGTGGAAGGACATTTGTGGCTCCTCTCAGATTCCAGAACTTTCTGCCACAGAAATGTGAGGAACTTGTGTTTTTTAGCCAAATTTTGAGGTTTGCAAAGGATTCTGGGTAAGAGAACCTGGTCCGAGCCCCGCAAGTCACCCCTCCTTGGATTCCCCTAGGTCTCTAGTTTTCAGAAATGCACAGGTTTGGTAGGTTTCCCTAGGTGCCGGCTGAGCTAGAGGCCAAAATCTACAGGTAGGCACTTCGCAAAAAAAACACCTCTGTTTTCTTCCAAAATTTTGGATGTGTCCACGTTGCGTTTTGGGGCATTTCCTGTCGCGGGGGCTAGGCCTACCCACACAAGTGAGGTATCATTTTTATCGGGAGACTTGGGGGAACGCTGGGTGGAAGGAAATTTGTGGCTCCTCTCAGATTCCAGAACTTTCTGCCACAGAAATGTGAGGACCATGTGTTTTTTTAGCCAAATTTTTAGGTTTGCAAAGGATTCTGGGTAACAGAACCTGGTCCGAGCCCCGCAAGTCACCCCATCTTGGATTCCCCTAGGTCTCTAGTTTTCAGAAATGCACAGGTTTGGTAGGTTTCCCTAGGTGCCGGCTCAGCTAGAGGCCAAAATCTACAGGTAGGCACTTCGCAAAAAACATCTCTGTTTTCTTCCAAAATTTTGGATGTGTCCACGTTGCGCTTTGGGGTGTTTCCTGTTGCGGGCGCTAGGCCTACCCACACAAGTGAGGTATCATTTTTATCGGGAGACTTGGGGGAACGCTTGGTGGAAGGAAATTTGTGGTTCCTCTCAGATTCCAGAACTTTCTGCCACAGAAATGTGAGGAACATGTGTTTTTTTAGCCAAATTTTGAGGTTTGCAAAGGATTCTGGGTAACAGAACCTGGTCCGAGCCCCGCAAGTCACCCCTCCTTGGATTCCCCTAGGTCTCTAGTTTTCAGAAATGCACAGGTTTGGTAGGTTTCCACAGGTGCCGGCTGAGCTAGAGGCCAAAATCTACAGGTAGGCACTTCGCAAAAAACACCTCTGTTTTCTTCCAAAATTTTGGATGTGTCCACGTTGCGCTTTGGGGTGTTTCCTGTCGCGGGCGCTAGGCCTACCCACACAAGTGAGGTATCATTTTTATCGGGAGACTTGGGGGAACGCTGGGTGGAAGGTCATTTGTGGCTCCTCTCAGATTCCAGAACTTTCTGCCACAGAAATGTGAGGAACTTGTGTTTTTTAGCCAAATTTTGAGGTTTGCAAAGGATTCTGGGTAACAGAACCTGGTCCGAGCCCCGCAAGTCTCCCCATCTTGGATTCCCCTAGGTCTCTAGTTTTCAGAAATGCACAGGTTTGGTAGGTTTCCCTAGGTGCCGGTTGAGCTGGAGGCCACAATCTACAGGTAGGCACTTCGCAAAAAACACCTCTGTTTTCTCCCAAAATTTTGGATGTGTCCACGTTGCGCTTTGGGGCGTTTCCTGTCGCGGGCGCTAGGCCTACCCACACAAGTGAGGTATCATTTTTATCGGGAGACTTGGGGGAACGCTGGGTGGAAGGACATTTGTGGCTCCTCTCAGATTCCAGAACTTTCTGCCACAGAAATGTGAGGAACTTGTGTTTTTTAGCCAAATTTTGAGGTTTGCAAAGGATTCTGGGTAAGAGAACCTGGTCCGAGCCCCGCAAGTCACCCCTCCTTGGATTCCCCTAGGTCTCTAGTTTTCAGAAATGCACAGGTTTGGTAGGTTTCCCTAGGTGCCGGTTGAGCTGGAGGCCAAAATCTACAGGTAGGCACTTCGCAAAAAACACCTGTGTTTTCTTCAAAAATTTTGGATGTGTCCACGTTGCGCTTTGGGGTGTTTCCTGTCGCGGGCGCTAGGCCTACCCACACAAGTGAGATATCATTTTTATCGGGAGACTTGGGGGAACGCTGGGTGGAAGGAAATTTGTGGCTCCTCTCAGACTCCAGAACTTTCTGCCATAGAAATGTGAGGAGCATGTGTTTTTTTAGCCAAATTTTGAGGTTTGCAAAGGATTCTGGATAACAGAACCTGGTCCTGGCCCCGCAAGTCACCCCTCCTTGGATTCCCCTAGGTCTCTAGTTTTCAGAAATGCATAGGTTTGGTAGGTTTCCCTAGGTGCCGGCTGAGCTAGAGGCCAAAATCTACAGGTAGGCACTTCGCAAAAAACACCTCTGTTTTCTTCCAAAATTTTGGATGTGTCCACGTTGCGCTTTGGGGTGTTTCCTGTCGCGGGCGCTAGGCCTACCCACATAAGTAAGGTATAATTTTTATCGGGAGACTTGGGGGAACGCTGGGTGGAAGGAAATTTGTGGCTCCTCTCAGATTCCAGAACTTTCTGCCACAGAAATTTGAGGAACATGTTTTTTTTTAACCAAATTTTGAGGTTTGCAAAGGATTCTGGGTAACAGAACCTGGTCCGAGCCCCGCAAGTCACCCCATCTTGGATTCCCCTAGGTCTCTAGTTTTCCGAAATGCACAGGTTTGGTAGGTTTCCCTAGGTGCCGGCTGAGCTAGAGGCCAAAATCTACAGGTAGGCACTTCGCAAAAAACACCTCTGTGTCCTTCCAAAAGTTTGGATGTGTCCACGTTGCGCTTTGGGGTGTTTCCTGTCGCGGGCGCTAGGCCTACCCACACAAGTGAGGTATCATTTTTATCGGGAGACTTGGGGGAACGCTGGGTGGAAGGAAATTTGTGGCTCCTCTCAGATTCCAGAACTTTCTGCCACAGAAATGTGAGGAACATGTGTTTTTTTAGCCAAATTTTGAGGTTTGCAAAGGATTCTGGATAACAGAACCTGGTCCGAGCCCCGCAAGTCTCCCCATCTTGGATTCCCCTAGGTCTCTAGTTTTCAGAAATGCACAGGTTTGGTAGGTTTCCCTAGGTGCCGGCTGAGCTAGAGGCCAAAATCTACAGGTAGGCACTTCGCAAAAAACACCTGTGTTTTCTTCCAAAATTTTGGATGTGTCCACGTTGCGCTTTGGGGCGTTTCCTGTCGCGGGCGCTAGGCCTACCCACACAAGTGAGGTATCATTTTTATCGGGAGACTTGGGGGAACGCTGGGTGGAAGGACATTTGTGGCTCCTCTCAGATTCCAGAACTTTCTGCCACAGAAATGTGAGGAACTTGTGTTTTTTAGCCAAATTTTGAGGTTTGCAAAGGATTCTGGGTAAGAGAACCTGGTCCGAGCCCCGCAAGTCACCCCTCCTTGGATTCCCCTAGGTCTCTAGTTTTCAGAAATGCACAGGTTTGGTAGGTTTCCCTAGGTGCCGGCTGAGCTAGAGGCCAAAATCTACAGGTAGGCACTTCGCAAAAAAAACACCTCTGTTTTCTTCCAAAATTTTGGATGTGTCCACGTTGCGTTTTGGGGCATTTCCTGTCGCGGGGGCTAGGCCTACCCACACAAGTGAGGTATCATTTTTATCGGGAGACTTGGGGGAACGCTGGGTGGAAGGAAATTTGTGGCTCCTCTCAGATTCCAGAACTTTCTGCCACAGAAATGTGAGGACCATGTGTTTTTTTAGCCAAATTTTTAGGTTTGCAAAGGATTCTGGGTAACAGAACCTGGTCCGAGCCCCGCAAGTCACCCCATCTTGGATTCCCCTAGGTCTCTAGTTTTCAGAAATGCACAGGTTTGGTAGGTTTCCCTAGGTGCCGGCTCAGCTAGAGGCCAAAATCTACAGGTAGGCACTTCGCAAAAAACATCTCTGTTTTCTTCCAAAATTTTGGATGTGTCCACGTTGCGCTTTGGGGTGTTTCCTGTTGCGGGCGCTAGGCCTACCCACACAAGTGAGGTATCATTTTTATCGGGAGACTTGGGGGAACGCTTGGTGGAAGGAAATTTGTGGTTCCTCTCAGATTCCAGAACTTTCTGCCACAGAAATGTGAGGAACATGTGTTTTTTTAGCCAAATTTTGAGGTTTGCAAAGGATTCTGGGTAACAGAACCTGGTCCGAGCCCCGCAAGTCACCCCTCCTTGGATTCCCCTAGGTCTCTAGTTTTCAGAAATGCACAGGTTTGGTAGGTTTCCACAGGTGCCGGCTGAGCTAGAGGCCAAAATCTACAGGTAGGCACTTCGCAAAAAACACCTCTGTTTTCTTCCAAAATTTTGGATGTGTCCACGTTGCGCTTTGGGGTGTTTCCTGTCGCGGGCGCTAGGCCTACCCACACAAGTGAGGTATCATTTTTATCGGGAGACTTGGGGGAACGCTGGGTGGAAGGACATTTGTGGCTCCTCTCAGATTCCAGAACTTTCTGCCACAGAAATGTGAGGAACTTGTGTTTTTTAGCCAAATTTTGAGGTTTGCAAAGGATTCTGGGTAACAGAACCTGGTCCGAGCCCCGCAAGTCTCCCCATCTTGGATTCCCCTCGGTCTCTAGTTTTCAGAAATGCACAGGTTTGGTAGGTTTCCCTAGGTGCCGGCTGAGCTAGAGGCCAAAATCTACAGGTAGGCACTTCGCAAAAAAAACACCTCTGTTTTCTTCCAAAATGTTGGATGTGTCCACGTTGCGCTTTGGGCTGTTTCCTGTCGCGGGCGCTAGGCCTACCCACACAAGTGAGATATCATTTTTATCAGGAGACTTGGGGGAACGCTGGGTGGAAGGAAATTTGTGGCTCCTCTCAGATTCCAGAACTTTCTGCCACAGAAATGTGAGGAACATGTGTTTTTTTAGCCACATTTTGAGGTTTGCAAAGGATTCTGGGTAACAGAACCTGGTCCGAGCCCCGCAAGTCACCCCTCCTTGGATTCCCCTAGGTCTCTAGTTTTCAGAAATGCACAGGTTTGGTAGGTTTCCCTAGGTGCCGGTTGAGCTGGAGGCCAAAATCTACAGGTAGGCACTTCGCAAAAAACACCTCTGTTTTCTCCCAAAATTTTGGATGTGTCCACGTTGCGCTTTGGGGTGTTTCCTGTCGCGGGCGCTAGGCCTACCCACACAAGTGAGATATCATTTTTATCGGGAGACTTGGGGGAACGCTGGGTGGAAGGAAATTTGTGGCTCCTCTCAGATTCCAGAACTTTCTGCCACAGAAATGTGAGGAACATGTGTTTTTTTAGCCAAATTTTGAGGTTTGCAAAGGATTCTGGATAACAGAACCTGGTCCTGGCCCCGCAAGTCACCCCTCCTTGGATTCCCCTAGGTCTCTAGTTTTCAGAAATGCATAGGTTTGGTAGGTTTCCCTAGGTGCCGGCTGAGCTAGAGGCCAAAATCTACAGGTAGGCACTTCGCAAAAAACACCTCTGTTTTCTTCCAAAATTTTGGATGTGTCCACGTTGCGCTTTGGGGTGTTTCCTGTTGCGGGCGCTAGGCCTACCCACATAAGTAAGGTATAATTTTTATCGGGAGACTTGGGGGAACGCTGGGTGGAAGGAAATTTGTGGCTCCTCTCAGATTCCAGAACTTTCTGCCACAGAAATTTGAGGAACATGTTTTTTTTTAACCAAATTTTGAGGTTTGCAGAGGATTCTGGGTAACAGAACCTGGTCCGAGCCCCGCAAGTCACCCCTCCTTGGATTCCCCTAGGTCTCTAGTTTTCAGAAATGCACAGGTTTAGTAGGTTTCCCTAGGTGCCGGTTGAGCTGGAGGCCAAAATCTACAGGTAGGCACTTCGCAAAAAACACCTCTGTTTTCTCCCAAAATTTTGGATGTGTCCACGTTGCGCTTTGGGGTGTTTCCTGTCGCGGGCGCTAGGCCTACCCACACAAGTGAGATATCTTTTTTATCGGGAGACTTGGGGGAACGCTGGGTGGAAGGAAATTTGTGGCTCCTCTCAGATTCCAGAACTTTCTGCCACAGAAATGTGAGGAACATGTGTTTTTTTAGCCAAATTTTGAGGTTTGCAAAGGATTCTGGATAACAGAACCTGGTCCTGGCCCCGCAAGTCACCCCTCCTTGGATTCCCCTAGGTCTTTAGTTTTCAGAAATGCATAGGTTTGGTAGGTTTCCCTAGGTGCCGGCTGAGCTAGAGGCCAAAATCTACAGGTAGGCACTTCGCAAAAAACACCTGTGTTTTCTTCCAAAATTTTGGATGTGTCCACGTTGCGCTTTGGGGCGTTTCCTGTCGCGGGCGCTAGGCCTACCCACACAAGTGAGGTATCATTTTTATCGGGAGAGTTGGGGGAACGCTGGGTGGAAGGAAATTCGTGGCTCCTCTCAGATTTCAGAACTTTCTGCCACAGAAATGTGAGGACCATGTGTTTTTTTAGCCAAAGTTTGAGGTTTGCAAAGGATTCTGGGTAACAGAACCTGGTCCGAGCCCCGCAAGTCACCCCATCTTGGATTCCCCTAGGTCTCTAATTTTCAGAAATGCACAGGTTTGGTAGGTTTCCCTCGGTGCCGGCTGAGCTAGAGGCCAAAATCTACAGGTAGGCACTTCGCAAAAAACACCTGTGTTTACTTCCAAAATTTTGGATGTGTCCACGTTGCGCTTTGGGGCGTTTCCTGTCGCGGGCGCTAGGCCTACCCACACAAGTGAGGTATCATTTTTATCGGGAGACTTGGGGGAATGCTGGGTGGAAGGAAATTTGTGGCTCCTCTCAGATTCCAGAACTTTCTGCCACAGAAATGTGAGGAACTTGTGTTTTTTAGCCAAATTTTGAGGTTTGCAAAGGATTCTGGGTAACAGAACCTGGTCCGAGCCCCGCAAGTCTCCCCATCTTGGATTCCCCTCGGTCTCTAGTTTTCAGAAATGCACAGGTTTGGTAGGTTTCCCTAGGTGCCGGCTGAGCTAGAGGCCAAAATCTACAGGTAGGCACTTCGCAAAAAAAACACCTCTGTTTTCTTCCAAAATGTTGGATGTGTCCACGTTGCGCTTTGGGCTGTTTCCTGTCGCGGGCGCTAGGCCTACCCACACAAGTGAGATATCATTTTTATCAGGAGACTTGGGGGAACGCTGGGTGGAAGGAAATTTGTGGCTCCTCTCAGATTCCAGAACTTTCTGCCACAGAAATGTGAGGAACATGTGTTTTTTTAGCCACATTTTGAGGTTTGCAAAGGATTCTGGGTAACAGAACCTGGTCCGAGCCCCGCAAGTCACCCCTCCTTGGATTCCCCTAGGTCTCTAGTTTTCAGAAATGCACAGGTTTGGTAGGTTTCCCTAGGTGCCGGTTGAGCTGGAGGCCAAAATCTACAGGTAGGCACTTCGCAAAAAACACCTCTGTTTTCTCCCAAAATTTTGGATGTGTCCACGTTGCGCTTTGGGGTGTTTCCTGTCGCGGGCGCTAGGCCTACCCACACAAGTGAGATATCATTTTTATCGGGAGACTTGGGGGAACGCTGGGTGGAAGGAAATTTGTGGCTCCTCTCAGATTCCAGAACTTTCTGCCACAGAAATGTGAGGAACATGTGTTTTTTTAGCCAAATTTTGAGGTTTGCAAAGGATTCTGGATAACAGAACCTGGTCCTGGCCCCGCAAGTCACCCCTCCTTGGATTCCCCTAGGTCTCTAGTTTTCAGAAATGCATAGGTTTGGTAGGTTTCCCTAGGTGCCGGCTGAGCTAGAGGCCAAAATCTACAGGTAGGCACTTCGCAAAAAACACCTCTGTTTTCTTCCAAAATTTTGGATGTGTCCACGTTGCGCTTTGGGGTGTTTCCTGTTGCGGGCGCTAGGCCTACCCACATAAGTAAGGTATAATTTTTATCGGGAGACTTGGGGGAACGCTGGGTGGAAGGAAATTTGTGGCTCCTCTCAGATTCCAGAACTTTCTGCCACAGAAATTTGAGGAACATGTTTTTTTTTAACCAAATTTTGAGGTTTGCAGAGGATTCTGGGTAACAGAACCTGGTCCGAGCCCCGCAAGTCACCCCTCCTTGGATTCCCCTAGGTCTCTAGTTTTCAGAAATGCACAGGTTTAGTAGGTTTCCCTAGGTGCCGGTTGAGCTGGAGGCCAAAATCTACAGGTAGGCACTTCGCAAAAAACACCTCTGTTTTCTCCCAAAATTTTGGATGTGTCCACGTTGCGCTTTGGGGTGTTTCCTGTCGCGGGCGCTAGGCCTACCCACACAAGTGAGATATCTTTTTTATCGGGAGACTTGGGGGAACGCTGGGTGGAAGGAAATTTGTGGCTCCTCTCAGATTCCAGAACTTTCTGCCACAGAAATGTGAGGAACATGTGTTTTTTTAGCCAAATTTTGAGGTTTGCAAAGGATTCTGGATAACAGAACCTGGTCCTGGCCCCGCAAGTCACCCCTCCTTGGATTCCCCTAGGTCTTTAGTTTTCAGAAATGCATAGGTTTGGTAGGTTTCCCTAGGTGCCGGCTGAGCTAGAGGCCAAAATCTACAGGTAGGCACTTCGCAAAAAACACCTGTGTTTTCTTCCAAAATTTTGGATGTGTCCACGTTGCGCTTTGGGGCGTTTCCTGTCGCGGGCGCTAGGCCTACCCACACAAGTGAGGTATCATTTTTATCGGGAGAGTTGGGGGAACGCTGGGTGGAAGGAAATTCGTGGCTCCTCTCAGATTTCAGAACTTTCTGCCACAGAAATGTGAGGACCATGTGTTTTTTTAGCCAAAGTTTGAGGTTTGCAAAGGATTCTGGGTAACAGAACCTGGTCCGAGCCCCGCAAGTCACCCCATCTTGGATTCCCCTAGGTCTCTAATTTTCAGAAATGCACAGGTTTGGTAGGTTTCCCTCGGTGCCGGCTGAGCTAGAGGCCAAAATCTACAGGTAGGCACTTCGCAAAAAACACCTGTGTTTACTTCCAAAATTTTGGATGTGTCCACGTTGCGCTTTGGGGCGTTTCCTGTCGCGGGCGCTAGGCCTACCCACACAAGTGAGGTATCATTTTTATCGGGAGACTTGGGGGAATGCTGGGTGGAAGGAAATTTGTGGCTCCTCTCAGATTCCAGAACTTTCTGCCACAGAAATGTAAGGAACATGTGTTTTTTTAGCCAAATTTTGAAGTTTGCAAAGGATTCTGGGTAACAGAACCTGGTCCGAGCCCTGCAAGTCACCCCATCTTGGATTCCCCTAGATCTCTAGTTTTCAGAAATGCACAGGTTTGGTAGGTTTCCCTAGGTGCCGGCTGAGCTAGAGGCCAAAATCTACAGGTAGGCAGTTCGCAAAAAACACCTCTGTTTTCTTCCAAAAGTTTGGATGTGTCCACGTTCCGCTTTGGGGTGTTTCCTGTCGCGGGCGCTAGGCCTACCCACACAAGTGAGGTATCATTTTTATCGGGAGACTTGGGGGAACGCTGGGTGGAAGGACATTTGTGGCTCCTCTCAGATTCCAGAACTTTCTGCCACAGAAATGTGAGGAACATGTGTTTTTTTAGCCAAATTTTGAGGTTTGCAAAGGATTCTGGATAACAGAACCTGGTCCTGGCCCCGCAAGTCACCCCTCCTTGGATTCCCCTAGGTCTCTAGTTTTCAGAAATGCATAGGTTTGGTAGGTTTCCCTAGGTGCCGGCTGAGCTAGAGGCCAAAATCTACAGGTAGGCACTTCGCAAAAAACACCTCTGTTTTCTTCCAAAATTTTGGATGTGTCCACGTTGCGCTTTGGGGTGTTTCCTGTCGCGGGCGCTAGGCCTACCCACATAAGTAAGGTATAATTTTTATCGGGAGACTTGGGGGAACGCTGGGTGGAAGGAAATTTGTGGCTCCTCTCAGATTCCAGAACTTTCTGCCACAGAAATTTGAGGAACATGTTTTTTTTTAACCAAATTTTGAGGTTTGCAAAGGATTCTGGGTAACAGAACCTGGTCCGAGCCCCGCAAGTCACCCCATCTTGGATTCCCCTAGGTCTCTAGTTTTCCGAAATGCACAGGTTTGGTAGGTTTCCCTAGGTGCCGGCTGAGCTAGAGGCCAAAATCTACAGGTAGGCACTTCGCAAAAAACACCTCTGTGTCCTTCCAAAAGTTTGGATGTGTCCACGTTGCGCTTTGGGGTGTTTCCTGTCGCGGGCGCTAGGCCTACCCACACAAGTGAGGTATCATTTTTATCGGGAGACTTGGGGGAACGCTGGGTGGAAGGAAATTTGTGGCTCCTCTCAGATTCCAGAACTTTCTGCCACAGAAATGTGAGGAACATGTGTTTTTTTAGCCAAATTTTGAGGTTTGCAAAGGATTCTGGATAACAGAACCTGGTCCGAGCCCCGCAAGTCTCCCCATCTTGGATTCCCCTAGGTCTCTAGTTTTCAGAAATGCACAGGTTTGGTAGGTTTCCCTAGGTGCCGGCTGAGCTAGAGGCCAAAATCTACAGGTAGGCACTTCGCAAAAAACACCTGTGTTTTCTTCCAAAATTTTGGATGTGTCCACGTTGCGCTTTGGGGCGTTTCCTGTCGCGGGCGCTAGGCCTACCCACACAAGTGAGGTATCATTTTTATCGGGAGACTTGGGGGAACGCTGGGTGGAAGGACATTTGTGGCTCCTCTCAGATTCCAGAACTTTCTGCCACAGAAATGTGAGGAACTTGTGTTTTTTAGCCAAATTTTGAGGTTTGCAAAGGATTCTGGGTAAGAGAACCTGGTCCGAGCCCCGCAAGTCACCCCTCCTTGGATTCCCCTAGGTCTCTAGTTTTCAGAAATGCACAGGTTTGGTAGGTTTCCCTAGGTGCCGGCTGAGCTAGAGGCCAAAATCTACAGGTAGGCACTTCGCAAAAAAAACACCTCTGTTTTCTTCCAAAATTTTGGATGTGTCCACGTTGCGTTTTGGGGCATTTCCTGTCGCGGGGGCTAGGCCTACCCACACAAGTGAGGTATCATTTTTATCGGGAGACTTGGGGGAACGCTGGGTGGAAGGAAATTTGTGGCTCCTCTCAGATTCCAGAACTTTCTGCCACAGAAATGTGAGGACCATGTGTTTTTTTAGCCAAATTTTTAGGTTTGCAAAGGATTCTGGGTAACAGAACCTGGTCCGAGCCCCGCAAGTCACCCCATCTTGGATTCCCCTAGGTCTCTAGTTTTCAGAAATGCACAGGTTTGGTAGGTTTCCCTAGGTGCCGGCTCAGCTAGAGGCCAAAATCTACAGGTAGGCACTTCGCAAAAAACATCTCTGTTTTCTTCCAAAATTTTGGATGTGTCCACGTTGCGCTTTGGGGTGTTTCCTGTTGCGGGCGCTAGGCCTACCCACACAAGTGAGGTATCATTTTTATCGGGAGACTTGGGGGAACGCTTGGTGGAAGGAAATTTGTGGTTCCTCTCAGATTCCAGAACTTTCTGCCACAGAAATGTGAGGAACATGTGTTTTTTTAGCCAAATTTTGAGGTTTGCAAAGGATTCTGGGTAACAGAACCTGGTCCGAGCCCCGCAAGTCACCCCTCCTTGGATTCCCCTAGGTCTCTAGTTTTCAGAAATGCACAGGTTTGGTAGGTTTCCACAGGTGCCGGCTGAGCTAGAGGCCAAAATCTACAGGTAGGCACTTCGCAAAAAACACCTCTGTTTTCTTCCAAAATTTTGGATGTGTCCACGTTGCGCTTTGGGGTGTTTCCTGTCGCGGGCGCTAGGCCTACCCACACAAGTGAGGTATCATTTTTATCGGGAGACTTGGGGGAACGCTGGGTGGAAGGACATTTGTGGCTCCTCTCAGATTCCAGAACTTTCTGCCACAGAAATGTGAGGAACTTGTGTTTTTTAGCCAAATTTTGAGGTTTGCAAAGGATTCTGGGTAACAGAACCTGGTCCGAGCCCCGCAAGTCTCCCCATCTTGGATTCCCCTCGGTCTCTAGTTTTCAGAAATGCACAGGTTTGGTAGGTTTCCCTAGGTGCCGGCTGAGCTAGAGGCCAAAATCTACAGGTAGGCACTTCGCAAAAAAAACACCTCTGTTTTCTTCCAAAATGTTGGATGTGTCCACGTTGCGCTTTGGGCTGTTTCCTGTCGCGGGCGCTAGGCCTACCCACACAAGTGAGATATCATTTTTATCAGGAGACTTGGGGGAACGCTGGGTGGAAGGAAATTTGTGGCTCCTCTCAGATTCCAGAACTTTCTGCCACAGAAATGTGAGGAACATGTGTTTTTTTAGCCACATTTTGAGGTTTGCAAAGGATTCTGGGTAACAGAACCTGGTCCGAGCCCCGCAAGTCACCCCTCCTTGGATTCCCCTAGGTCTCTAGTTTTCAGAAATGCACAGGTTTGGTAGGTTTCCCTAGGTGCCGGTTGAGCTGGAGGCCAAAATCTACAGGTAGGCACTTCGCAAAAAACACCTCTGTTTTCTCCCAAAATTTTGGATGTGTCCACGTTGCGCTTTGGGGTGTTTCCTGTCGCGGGCGCTAGGCCTACCCACACAAGTGAGATATCATTTTTATCGGGAGACTTGGGGGAACGCTGGGTGGAAGGAAATTTGTGGCTCCTCTCAGATTCCAGAACTTTCTGCCACAGAAATGTGAGGAACATGTGTTTTTTTAGCCAAATTTTGAGGTTTGCAAAGGATTCTGGATAACAGAACCTGGTCCTGGCCCCGCAAGTCACCCCTCCTTGGATTCCCCTAGGTCTCTAGTTTTCAGAAATGCATAGGTTTGGTAGGTTTCCCTAGGTGCCGGCTGAGCTAGAGGCCAAAATCTACAGGTAGGCACTTCGCAAAAAACACCTCTGTTTTCTTCCAAAATTTTGGATGTGTCCACGTTGCGCTTTGGGGTGTTTCCTGTTGCGGGCGCTAGGCCTACCCACATAAGTAAGGTATAATTTTTATCGGGAGACTTGGGGGAACGCTGGGTGGAAGGAAATTTGTGGCTCCTCTCAGATTCCAGAACTTTCTGCCACAGAAATTTGAGGAACATGTTTTTTTTTAACCAAATTTTGAGGTTTGCAGAGGATTCTGGGTAACAGAACCTGGTCCGAGCCCCGCAAGTCACCCCTCCTTGGATTCCCCTAGGTCTCTAGTTTTCAGAAATGCACAGGTTTAGTAGGTTTCCCTAGGTGCCGGTTGAGCTGGAGGCCAAAATCTACAGGTAGGCACTTCGCAAAAAACACCTCTGTTTTCTCCCAAAATTTTGGATGTGTCCACGTTGCGCTTTGGGGTGTTTCCTGTCGCGGGCGCTAGGCCTACCCACACAAGTGAGATATCTTTTTTATCGGGAGACTTGGGGGAACGCTGGGTGGAAGGAAATTTGTGGCTCCTCTCAGATTCCAGAACTTTCTGCCACAGAAATGTGAGGAACATGTGTTTTTTTAGCCAAATTTTGAGGTTTGCAAAGGATTCTGGATAACAGAACCTGGTCCTGGCCCCGCAAGTCACCCCTCCTTGGATTCCCCTAGGTCTTTAGTTTTCAGAAATGCATAGGTTTGGTAGGTTTCCCTAGGTGCCGGCTGAGCTAGAGGCCAAAATCTACAGGTAGGCACTTCGCAAAAAACACCTGTGTTTTCTTCCAAAATTTTGGATGTGTCCACGTTGCGCTTTGGGGCGTTTCCTGTCGCGGGCGCTAGGCCTACCCACACAAGTGAGGTATCATTTTTATCGGGAGAGTTGGGGGAACGCTGGGTGGAAGGAAATTCGTGGCTCCTCTCAGATTTCAGAACTTTCTGCCACAGAAATGTGAGGACCATGTGTTTTTTTAGCCAAAGTTTGAGGTTTGCAAAGGATTCTGGGTAACAGAACCTGGTCCGAGCCCCGCAAGTCACCCCATCTTGGATTCCCCTAGGTCTCTAATTTTCAGAAATGCACAGGTTTGGTAGGTTTCCCTCGGTGCCGGCTGAGCTAGAGGCCAAAATCTACAGGTAGGCACTTCGCAAAAAACACCTGTGTTTACTTCCAAAATTTTGGATGTGTCCACGTTGCGCTTTGGGGCGTTTCCTGTCGCGGGCGCTAGGCCTACCCACACAAGTGAGGTATCATTTTTATCGGGAGACTTGGGGGAATGCTGGGTGGAAGGAAATTTGTGGCTCCTCTCAGATTCCAGAACTTTCTGCCACAGAAATGTAAGGAACATGTGTTTTTTTAGCCAAATTTTGAAGTTTGCAAAGGATTCTGGGTAACAGAACCTGGTCCGAGCCCTGCAAGTCACCCCATCTTGGATTCCCCTAGATCTCTAGTTTTCAGAAATGCACAGGTTTGGTAGGTTTCCCTAGGTGCCGGCTGAGCTAGAGGCCAAAATCTACAGGTAGGCAGTTCGCAAAAAACACCTCTGTTTTCTTCCAAAAGTTTGGATGTGTCCACGTTCCGCTTTGGGGTGTTTCCTGTCGCGGGCGCTAGGCCTACCCACACAAGTGAGGTATCATTTTTATCGGGAGACTTGGGGGAACGCTGGGTGGAAGGACATTTGTGGCTCCTCTCAGATTCCAGAACTTTCTGCCACAGAAATGTGAGGAACATGTGTTTTTTTAGCCAAATTTTGAGGTTTGCAAAGGATTCTGGATAACAGAACCTGGTCCTGGCCCCGCAAGTCACCCCTCCTTGGATTCCCCTAGGTCTCTAGTTTTCAGAAATGCATAGGTTTGGTAGGTTTCCCTAGGTGCCGGCTGAGCTAGAGGCCAAAATCTACAGGTAGGCACTTCGCAAAAAACACCTCTGTTTTCTTCCAAAATTTTGGATGTGTCCACGTTGCGCTTTGGGGTGTTTCCTGTCGCGGGCGCTAGGCCTACCCACATAAGTAAGGTATAATTTTTATCGGGAGACTTGGGGGAACGCTGGGTGGAAGGAAATTTGTGGCTCCTCTCAGATTCCAGAACTTTCTGCCACAGAAATTTGAGGAACATGTTTTTTTTTAACCAAATTTTGAGGTTTGCAAAGGATTCTGGGTAACAGAACCTGGTCCGAGCCCCGCAAGTCACCCCATCTTGGATTCCCCTAGGTCTCTAGTTTTCCGAAATGCACAGGTTTGGTAGGTTTCCCTAGGTGCCGGCTGAGCTAGAGGCCAAAATCTACAGGTAGGCACTTCGCAAAAAACACCTCTGTGTCCTTCCAAAAGTTTGGATGTGTCCACGTTGCGCTTTGGGGTGTTTCCTGTCGCGGGCGCTAGGCCTACCCACACAAGTGAGGTATCATTTTTATCGGGAGACTTGGGGGAACGCTGGGTGGAAGGAAATTTGTGGCTCCTCTCAGATTCCAGAACTTTCTGCCACAGAAATGTGAGGAACATGTGTTTTTTTAGCCAAATTTTGAGGTTTGCAAAGGATTCTGGATAACAGAACCTGGTCCGAGCCCCGCAAGTCTCCCCATCTTGGATTCCCCTAGGTCTCTAGTTTTCAGAAATGCACAGGTTTGGTAGGTTTCCCTAGGTGCCGGCTGAGCTAGAGGCCAAAATCTACAGGTAGGCACTTCGCAAAAAACACCTGTGTTTTCTTCCAAAATTTTGGATGTGTCCACGTTGCGCTTTGGGGCGTTTCCTGTCGCGGGCGCTAGGCCTACCCACACAAGTGAGGTATCATTTTTATCGGGAGACTTGGGGGAACGCTGGGTGGAAGGACATTTGTGGCTCCTCTCAGATTCCAGAACTTTCTGCCACAGAAATGTGAGGAACTTGTGTTTTTTAGCCAAATTTTGAGGTTTGCAAAGGATTCTGGGTAAGAGAACCTGGTCCGAGCCCCGCAAGTCACCCCTCCTTGGATTCCCCTAGGTCTCTAGTTTTCAGAAATGCACAGGTTTGGTAGGTTTCCCTAGGTGCCGGCTGAGCTAGAGGCCAAAATCTACAGGTAGGCACTTCGCAAAAAAAACACCTCTGTTTTCTTCCAAAATTTTGGATGTGTCCACGTTGCGTTTTGGGGCATTTCCT
Source organism: Pleurodeles waltl (assembly GCF_031143425.1). Taxonomy (NCBI): domain Eukaryota; kingdom Metazoa; phylum Chordata; class Amphibia; order Caudata; family Salamandridae; genus Pleurodeles; species Pleurodeles waltl. The sequence goes on from NC_090439.1 coordinate 4,496,614, forward strand.
GTCGCGGGGGCTAGGCCTACCCACACAAGTGAGGTATCATTTTTATCGGGAGACTTGGGGGAACGCTGGGTGGAAGGAAATTTGTGGCTCCTCTCAGATTCCAGAACTTTCTGCCACAGAAATGTGAGGACCATGTGTTTTTTTAGCCAAATTTTTAGGTTTGCAAAGGATTCTGGGTAACAGAACCTGGTCCGAGCCCCGCAAGTCACCCCATCTTGGATTCCCCTAGGTCTCTAGTTTTCAGAAATGCACAGGTTTGGTAGGTTTCCCTAGGTGCCGGCTCAGCTAGAGGCCAAAATCTACAGGTAGGCACTTCGCAAAAAACATCTCTGTTTTCTTCCAAAATTTTGGATGTGTCCACGTTGCGCTTTGGGGTGTTTCCTGTTGCGGGCGCTAGGCCTACCCACACAAGTGAGGTATCATTTTTATCGGGAGACTTGGGGGAACGCTTGGTGGAAGGAAATTTGTGGTTCCTCTCAGATTCCAGAACTTTCTGCCACAGAAATGTGAGGAACATGTGTTTTTTTAGCCAAATTTTGAGGTTTGCAAAGGATTCTGGGTAACAGAACCTGGTCCGAGCCCCGCAAGTCACCCCTCCTTGGATTCCCCTAGGTCTCTAGTTTTCAGAAATGCACAGGTTTGGTAGGTTTCCACAGGTGCCGGCTGAGCTAGAGGCCAAAATCTACAGGTAGGCACTTCGCAAAAAACACCTCTGTTTTCTTCCAAAATTTTGGATGTGTCCACGTTGCGCTTTGGGGTGTTTCCTGTCGCGGGCGCTAGGCCTACCCACACAAGTGAGGTATCATTTTTATCGGGAGACTTGGGGGAACGCTGGGTGGAAGGACATTTGTGGCTCCTCTCAGATTCCAGAACTTTCTGCCACAGAAATGTGAGGAACTTGTGTTTTTTAGCCAAATTTTGAGGTTTGCAAAGGATTCTGGGTAACAGAACCTGGTCCGAGCCCCGCAAGTCTCCCCATCTTGGATTCCCCTCGGTCTCTAGTTTTCAGAAATGCACAGGTTTGGTAGGTTTCCCTAGGTGCCGGCTGAGCTAGAGGCCAAAATCTACAGGTAGGCACTTCGCAAAAAAAACACCTCTGTTTTCTTCCAAAATGTTGGATGTGTCCACGTTGCGCTTTGGGCTGTTTCCTGTCGCGGGCGCTAGGCCTACCCACACAAGTGAGATATCATTTTTATCAGGAGACTTGGGGGAACGCTGGGTGGAAGGAAATTTGTGGCTCCTCTCAGATTCCAGAACTTTCTGCCACAGAAATGTGAGGAACATGTGTTTTTTTAGCCACATTTTGAGGTTTGCAAAGGATTCTGGGTAACAGAACCTGGTCCGAGCCCCGCAAGTCACCCCTCCTTGGATTCCCCTAGGTCTCTAGTTTTCAGAAATGCACAGGTTTGGTAGGTTTCCCTAGGTGCCGGTTGAGCTGGAGGCCAAAATCTACAGGTAGGCACTTCGCAAAAAACACCTCTGTTTTCTCCCAAAATTTTGGATGTGTCCACGTTGCGCTTTGGGGTGTTTCCTGTCGCGGGCGCTAGGCCTACCCACACAAGTGAGATATCATTTTTATCGGGAGACTTGGGGGAACGCTGGGTGGAAGGAAATTTGTGGCTCCTCTCAGATTCCAGAACTTTCTGCCACAGAAATGTGAGGAACATGTGTTTTTTTAGCCAAATTTTGAGGTTTGCAAAGGATTCTGGATAACAGAACCTGGTCCTGGCCCCGCAAGTCACCCCTCCTTGGATTCCCCTAGGTCTCTAGTTTTCAGAAATGCATAGGTTTGGTAGGTTTCCCTAGGTGCCGGCTGAGCTAGAGGCCAAAATCTACAGGTAGGCACTTCGCAAAAAACACCTCTGTTTTCTTCCAAAATTTTGGATGTGTCCACGTTGCGCTTTGGGGTGTTTCCTGTTGCGGGCGCTAGGCCTACCCACATAAGTAAGGTATAATTTTTATCGGGAGACTTGGGGGAACGCTGGGTGGAAGGAAATTTGTGGCTCCTCTCAGATTCCAGAACTTTCTGCCACAGAAATTTGAGGAACATGTTTTTTTTTAACCAAATTTTGAGGTTTGCAGAGGATTCTGGGTAACAGAACCTGGTCCGAGCCCCGCAAGTCACCCCTCCTTGGATTCCCCTAGGTCTCTAGTTTTCAGAAATGCACAGGTTTAGTAGGTTTCCCTAGGTGCCGGTTGAGCTGGAGGCCAAAATCTACAGGTAGGCACTTCGCAAAAAACACCTCTGTTTTCTCCCAAAATTTTGGATGTGTCCACGTTGCGCTTTGGGGTGTTTCCTGTCGCGGGCGCTAGGCCTACCCACACAAGTGAGATATCTTTTTTATCGGGAGACTTGGGGGAACGCTGGGTGGAAGGAAATTTGTGGCTCCTCTCAGATTCCAGAACTTTCTGCCACAGAAATGTGAGGAACATGTGTTTTTTTAGCCAAATTTTGAGGTTTGCAAAGGATTCTGGATAACAGAACCTGGTCCTGGCCCCGCAAGTCACCCCTCCTTGGATTCCCCTAGGTCTTTAGTTTTCAGAAATGCATAGGTTTGGTAGGTTTCCCTAGGTGCCGGCTGAGCTAGAGGCCAAAATCTACAGGTAGGCACTTCGCAAAAAACACCTGTGTTTTCTTCCAAAATTTTGGATGTGTCCACGTTGCGCTTTGGGGCGTTTCCTGTCGCGGGCGCTAGGCCTACCCACACAAGTGAGGTATCATTTTTATCGGGAGAGTTGGGGGAACGCTGGGTGGAAGGAAATTCGTGGCTCCTCTCAGATTTCAGAACTTTCTGCCACAGAAATGTGAGGACCATGTGTTTTTTTAGCCAAAGTTTGAGGTTTGCAAAGGATTCTGGGTAACAGAACCTGGTCCGAGCCCCGCAAGTCACCCCATCTTGGATTCCCCTAGGTCTCTAATTTTCAGAAATGCACAGGTTTGGTAGGTTTCCCTCGGTGCCGGCTGAGCTAGAGGCCAAAATCTACAGGTAGGCACTTCGCAAAAAACACCTGTGTTTACTTCCAAAATTTTGGATGTGTCCACGTTGCGCTTTGGGGCGTTTCCTGTCGCGGGCGCTAGGCCTACCCACACAAGTGAGGTATCATTTTTATCGGGAGACTTGGGGGAATGCTGGGTGGAAGGAAATTTGTGGCTCCTCTCAGATTCCAGAACTTTCTGCCACAGAAATGTAAGGAACATGTGTTTTTTTAGCCAAATTTTGAAGTTTGCAAAGGATTCTGGGTAACAGAACCTGGTCCGAGCCCTGCAAGTCACCCCATCTTGGATTCCCCTAGATCTCTAGTTTTCAGAAATGCACAGGTTTGGTAGGTTTCCCTAGGTGCCGGCTGAGCTAGAGGCCAAAATCTACAGGTAGGCAGTTCGCAAAAAACACCTCTGTTTTCTTCCAAAAGTTTGGATGTGTCCACGTTCCGCTTTGGGGTGTTTCCTGTCGCGGGCGCTAGGCCTACCCACACAAGTGAGGTATCATTTTTATCGGGAGACTTGGGGGAACGCTGGGTGGAAGGACATTTGTGGCTCCTCTCAGATTCCAGAACTTTCTGCCACAGAAATGTGAGGAACATGTGTTTTTTTAGCCAAATTTTGAGGTTTGCAAAGGATTCTGGATAACAGAACCTGGTCCTGGCCCCGCAAGTCACCCCTCCTTGGATTCCCCTAGGTCTCTAGTTTTCAGAAATGCATAGGTTTGGTAGGTTTCCCTAGGTGCCGGCTGAGCTAGAGGCCAAAATCTACAGGTAGGCACTTCGCAAAAAACACCTCTGTTTTCTTCCAAAATTTTGGATGTGTCCACGTTGCGCTTTGGGGTGTTTCCTGTCGCGGGCGCTAGGCCTACCCACATAAGTAAGGTATAATTTTTATCGGGAGACTTGGGGGAACGCTGGGTGGAAGGAAATTTGTGGCTCCTCTCAGATTCCAGAACTTTCTGCCACAGAAATTTGAGGAACATGTTTTTTTTTAACCAAATTTTGAGGTTTGCAAAGGATTCTGGGTAACAGAACCTGGTCTGAGCCCCACAAGTCACCCCATCTTGGATTCCCCTAGGTCTCTAGTTTTCCGAAATGCACAGGTTTGGTAGGTTTCCCTAGGTGCCGGCTGAGCTAGAGGCCAAAATCTACAGGTAGGCACTTCGCAAAAAACACCTCTGTTTTCTTCCAAAAGTTTGGATGTGTCCACGTTGCGCTTTGGGGTGTTTCCTGTCGCGGGCGCTAGGCCTACCCACACAAGTGAGGTATCATTTTTATCGGGAGACTTGGGGGAACGCTGGGTGGAAGGAAATTTGTGGCTCCTCTCAGATTCCAGAACTTTCTGCCACAGAAATGTGAGGAACATGTGTTTTTTTAGCCAAATTTTGAGGTTTGCAAAGGATTCTGGATAACAGAACCTGGTCCGAGCCCCGCAAGTCACCCCATCTTGGATTCCCCTAGGTCTCTAGTTTTCCGAAATGCACAGGTTTGGTAGGTTTCCCTAGGTGCCGGCTGAGCTAGAGGCCAAAATCTACAGGTAGGCACTTCGCAAAAAACACCTCTGTTTTCTTCCAAAAGTTTGGATGTGTCCACGTTGCGCTTTGGGGTGTTTCCTGTCGCGGGCGCTAGGCCTACCCACACAAGTGAGGTATCATTTTTATCGGGAGACTTGGGGGAACGCTGGGTGGAAGGAAATTTGTGGCTCCTCTCAGATTCCAGAACTTTCTGCCACAGAAATGTGAGGAACATGTGTTTTTTTAGCCAAATTTTGAGGTTTGCAAAGGATTCTGGATAACAGAACCTGGTCCGAGCCCCGCAAGTCTCCCCATCTTGGATTCCCCTAGGTCTCTAGTTTTCAGAAATGCACAGGTTTGGTAGGTTTCCCTAGGTGCCGGCTGAGCTAGAGGCCAAAATCTACAGGTAGGCACTTCGCAAAAAACACCTGTGTTTTCTTCCAAAATTTTGGATGTGTCCACGTTGTGCTTTGGGGCGTTTCCTGTCGCGGGCGCTAGGCCTACCCACACAAGTGAGGTATCATTTTTATCGGGAGACTTGGGGGAACGCTGGGTGGAAGGACATTTGTGGCTCCTCTCAGATTCCAGAACTTTCTGCCACAGAAATGTGAGGAACTTGTGTTTTTTAGCCAAATTTTGAGGTTTGCAAAGGATTCTGGGTAAGAGAACCTGGTCCGAGCCCCGCAAGTCACCCCTCCTTGGATTCCCCTAGGTCTCTAATTTTCAGAAATGCACAGGTTTGGTAGGTTTCCCTAGGTGCCGGCTGAGCTAGAGGCCAAAATCTACAGGTAGGCACTTCGCAAAAAAAACACCTCTGTTTTCTTCCAAAATTTTGGATGTGTCCACGTTGCGCTTTGGGCTGTTTCCTGTCGCGGGCGCTAGGCCTACCCACACAAGTGAGATATCATTTTTATCGGGAGACTTGGGGGAACGCTGGGTGGAAGGAAATTTGTGGCTCCTCTTAGATTCCAGAACTTTCTGCCACAGAAATGTGAGGAACATGTGTTTTTTTAGCCAAATTTTGAGGTTTGCAAAGGATTCTGGATAACAGAACCTGGTCCTGGCCCCGCAAGTCACCCCTCCTTGGATTCCCCTAGGTCTCTAGTTTTCAGAAATGCATAGGTTTGGTAGGTTTCCCTAGGTGCCGGCTGAGCTAGAGGCCAAAATCTACAGGTAGGCACTTCGCAAAAAACACCTCTGTTTTCTTCCAAAATTTTGGATGTGTCCACGTTGCGCTTTGGGGTGTTTCCTGTCGCGGGCGCTAGGCCTACCCACATAAGTAAGGTATAATTTTTATCGGGAGACTTGGGGGAACGCTGGGTGGAAGGAAATTTGTGGCTCCTCTCAGATTCCAGAACTTTCTGCCACAGAAATGTAAGGAACATGTGTTTTTTTAGCCAAATTTTGAAGTTTGCAAAGGATTCTGGGTAACAGAACCTGGTCCGAGCCCTGCAAGTCACCCCATCTTGGATTCCCCTAGATCTCTAGTTTTCAGAAATGCACAGGTTTGGTAGGTTTCCCTAGGTGCCGGCTGAGCTAGAGGCCAAAATCTACAGGTAGGCAGTTCGCAAAAAACACCTCTGTTTTCTTCCAAAAGTTTGGATGTGTCCACGTTCCGCTTTGGGGTGTTTCCTGTCGCGGGCGCTAGGCCTACCCACACAAGTGAGGTATCATTTTTATCGGGAGACTTGGGGGAACGCTGGGTGGAAGGACATTTGTGGCTCCTCTCAGATTCCAGAACTTTCTGCCACAGAAATGTGAGGAACATGTGTTTTTTTAGCCAAATTTTGAGGTTTGCAAAGGATTCTGGATAACAGAACCTGGTCCTGGCCCCGCAAGTCACCCCTCCTTGGATTCCCCTAGGTCTCTAGTTTTCAGAAATGCATAGGTTTGGTAGGTTTCCCTAGGTGCCGGCTGAGCTAGAGGCCAAAATCTACAGATAGGCACTTCGCAAAAAACACCTCTGTTTTCTTCCAAAATTTTGGATGTGTCCACGTTGCGCTTTGGGGTGTTTCCTGTCGCGGGCGCTAGGCCTACCCACATAAGTAAGGTATAATTTTTATCGGGAGACTTGGGGGAACGCTGGGTGGAAGGAAATTTGTGGCTCCTCTCAGATTCCAGAACTTTCTGCCACAGAAATTTGAGGAACATGTTTTTTTTTAACCAAATTTTGAGGTTTGCAAAGGATTCTGGGTAACAGAACCTGGTCTGAGCCCCACAAGTCACCCCATCTTGGATTCCCCTAGGTCTCTAGTTTTCCGAAATGCACAGGTTTGGTAGGTTTCCCTAGGTGCCGGCTGAGCTAGAGGCCAAAATCTACAGGTAGGCACTTCGCAAAAAACACCTCTGTTTTCTTCCAAAAGTTTGGATGTGTCCACGTTGCGCTTTGGGGTGTTTCCTGTCGCGGGCGCTAGGCCTACCCACACAAGTGAGGTATCATTTTTATCGGGAGACTTGGGGGAACGCTGGGTGGAAGGAAATTTGTGGCTCCTCTCAGATTCCAGAACTTTCTGCCACAGAAATGTGAGGAACATGTGTTTTTTTAGCCAAATTTTGAGGTTTGCAAAGGATTCTGGATAACAGAACCTGGTCCGAGCCCCGCAAGTCACCCCATCTTGGATTCCCCTAGGTCTCTAGTTTTCCGAAATGCACAGGTTTGGTAGGTTTCCCTAGGTGCCGGCTGAGCTAGAGGCCAAAATCTACAGGTAGGCACTTCGCAAAAAACACCTCTGTTTTCTTCCAAAAGTTTGGATGTGTCCACGTTGCGCTTTGGGGTGTTTCCTGTCGCGGGCGCTAGGCCTACCCACACAAGTGAGGTATCATTTTTATCGGGAGACTTGGGGGAACGCTGGGTGGAAGGAAATTTGTGGCTCCTCTCAGATTCCAGAACTTTCTGCCACAGAAATGTGAGGAACATGTGTTTTTTTAGCCAAATTTTGAGGTTTGCAAAGGATTCTGGATAACAGAACCTGGTCCGAGCCCCGCAAGTCTCCCCATCTTGGATTCCCCTAGGTCTCTAGTTTTCAGAAATGCACAGGTTTGGTAGGTTTCCCTAGGTGCCGGCTGAGCTAGAGGCCAAAATCTACAGGTAGGCACTTCGCAAAAAACACCTGTGTTTTCTTCCAAAATTTTGGATGTGTCCACGTTGTGCTTTGGGGCGTTTCCTGTCGCGGGCGCTAGGCCTACCCACACAAGTGAGGTATCATTTTTATCGGGAGACTTGGGGGAACGCTGGGTGGAAGGACATTTGTGGCTCCTCTCAGATTCCAGAACTTTCTGCCACAGAAATGTGAGGAACTTGTGTTTTTTAGCCAAATTTTGAGGTTTGCAAAGGATTCTGGGTAAGAGAACCTGGTCCGAGCCCCGCAAGTCACCCCTCCTTGGATTCCCCTAGGTCTCTAATTTTCAGAAATGCACAGGTTTGGTAGGTTTCCCTAGGTGCCGGCTGAGCTAGAGGCCAAAATCTACAGGTAGGCACTTCGCAAAAAAAAACACCTCTGTTTTCTTCCAAAATTTTGGATGTGTCCACGTTGCGCTTTGGGCTGTTTCCTGTCGCGGGCGCTAGGCCTACCCACACAAGTGAGATATCATTTTTATCGGGAGACTTGGGGGAACGCTGGGTGGAAGGAAATTTGTGGCTCCTCTTAGATTCCAGAACTTTCTGCCACAGAAATGTGAGGAACATGTGTTTTTTTAGCCAAATTTTGAGGTTTGCAAAGGATTCTGGATAACAGAACCTGGTCCTGGCCCCGCAAGTCACCCCTCCTTGGATTCCCCTAGGTCTCTAGTTTTCAGAAATGCATAGGTTTGGTAGGTTTCCCTAGGTGCCGGCTGAGCTAGAGGCCAAAATCTACAGGTAGGCACTTCGCAAAAAACACCTCTGTTTTCTTCCAAAATTTTGGATGTGTCCACGTTGCGCTTTGGGGTGTTTCCTGTCGCGGGCGCTAGGCCTACCCACATAAGTAAGGTATAATTTTTATCGGGAGACTTGGGGGAACGCTGGGTGGAAGGAAATTTGTGGCTCCTCTCAGATTCCAGAACTTTCTGCCACAGAAATTTGAGGAACATGTTTTTTTTTAACCAAATTTTGAGGTTTGCAAAGGATTCTGGGAACCAGAACCTGGTCTGAGCCCCGCAAGTCACCCCATCTTGGATTCCCCTAGGTCTCTAGTTTTCCGAAATGCACAGGTTTGGTAGGTTTCCCTAGGTGCCGGCTGAGCTAGAGGCCAAAATCTACAGGTAGGCACTTCGCAAAAAACACCTCTGTTTTCTTCCAAAAGTTTGGATGTGTCCACGTTGCGCTTTGGGGTGTTTCCTGTCGCGGGCGCTAGGCCTACCCACACAAGTGAGGTATCATTTTTATCGGGAGACTTGGGGGAACGCTGGGTGGAAGGAAATTTGTGGCTCCTCTCAGATTCCAGAACTTTCTGCCACAGAAATGTGAGGAACATGTGTTTTTTTAGCCAAATTTTGAGGTTTGCAAAGGATTCTGGATAACAGAACCTGGTCCGAGCCCCGCAAGTCTCCCCATCTTGGATTCCCCTAGGTCTCTAGTTTTCAGAAAGGCACAGGTTTGGTAGGTTTCCCTCGGTGCCGGCTGAGCTAGAGGCCAAAATCTACAGGTAGGCACTTCGCAAAAAACACCTGTGTTTTCTTCCAAAATTTTGGATGTGTCCACGTTGCGCTTTGGGGCGTTTCCTGTCGCGGGCGCTAGGCCTACCCACACAAGTGAGGTATCATTTTTATCGGGAGAGTTGGGGGAACGCTGGGTGGAAGGAAATTCGTGGCTCCTCTCAGATTCCAGAACTTTCTGCCACAGAAATGTGAGGACCATGTGTTTTTTTAGCCAAAGTTTGAGGTTTGCAAAGGATTCTGGGTAACAGAACCTGGTCCGAGCCCCGCAAGTCACCCCATCTTGGATTCCACTAGGTCTCTAGTTTTCAGAAATGCACAGGTTTGGTAGGTTTCCCTCGGTGCCGGCTGAGCTACAGGCCAAAATCCACAGGTAGGCACTTTTTTCTTTCAAAAAATGGGGTGTGTCCACGGTGCGTTTTGGGGCATTTCCTGTCGCGGGGGCTAGGCCTACCCACACAAGTGAGGTATCATTTTTATCGGGAGACTTGGGGGAACGCTGGGTGGAAGGAAATTTGTGGCTCCTCTCAGATTCCAGAACTTTCTGCCACAGAAATGTGAGGACCATCTGTTTTTTTAGCCAAATTTTTAGGTTTGCAAAGGATTCTGGGTAACAGAACCTGGTCCGAGCCCCGCAAGTCACCCCATCTTGGATTCCCCTAGGTCTCTAGTTTTCAGAAATGCACAGGTTTGGTAGGTTTCCCTAGGTGCCGGCTCAGCTAGAGGCCAAAATCTACAGGTAGGCACTTCGCAAAAAACATCTCTGTTTTCTTCCAAAATTTTGGATGTGTCCACGTTGCGCTTTGGGGTGTTTCCTGTTGCGGGCGCTAGGCCTACCCACACAAGTGAGGTATCATTTTTATCGAGAGACTTGGGGGAACGCTTGGTGGAAGGAAATTTGTGGTTCCTCTCAGATTCCAGAACTTTCTGCCACAGAAATGTGAGGAACATGTGTTTTTTTAGCCAAATTTTGAGGTTTGCAAAGGATTCTGGGTAACAGAACCTGGTCCGAGCCCCGCAAGTCACCCCTCCTTGGATTCCCCTAGGTCTCTAGTTTTCAGAAATGCACAGGTTTGGTAGGTTTCCATAGGTGCCGGCTGAGCTAGAGGCCAAAATCTACAGGTAGGCACTTCGCAAAAAACACCTCTGTTTTCTTCCAAAATTTTGGATGTGTCCACGTTGCGCTTTGGGGTGTTTCCTGTCGCGGGCGCTAGGCCTACCCAAACAAGTGAGGTATCATTTTTATCGGGAGACTTGGGGGAATGCTGGGTGGAAGGACATTTGTGGCTCCTCTCAGATTCCAGAACTTTCTGCCACAGAAATGTGAGGAACTTGTGTTTTTTAGTCAAATTTTGAGGTTTGCAAAGGATTCTGGGTAACAGAACCTGGTCCGAGCCCCGCAAGTCACCCCTCCTTGGATTCCCCTAGGTCTCTAGTTTTCAGAAATGCACAGGTTTGGTAGGTTTCCCTAGGTGCCGGCTGAGCTAGAGGCCAAAATCTACAGGTAGGCACTTCGCAAAAAAAACACCTCTGTTTTCTTCCAAAATTTTGGATGTGTCCACGTTGCGCTTTGGGCTGTTTCCTGTCGCGGGCGCTAGGCCTACCCACACAAGTGAGATATCATTTTTATCGGGAGACTTGGGGGAACGCTGGGTGGAAGGAAATTTGTGGCTCCTCTCAGATTCCAGAACTTTCTGCCACAGAAATGTGAGGAACACATAGCCACATTTTGAGGTTTGCAAAGGATTCTGGGTAACAGAACCTGGTCCGAGCCCCGCAAGTCACCCCTCCTTGGATTCCCCTAGGTCTCTAGTTTTCAGAAATGCACAGGTTTGGTAGGTTTCCCTAGGTGCCGGTTGAGCTGGAGGCCAAAATCTACAGGTAGGCACTTCGCAAAAAACACCTCTGTTTTCTCCCAAAATTTTGGATGTGTCCACGTTGCGCTTTGGGGTGTTTCCTGTCGCGGGCGCTAGGCCTACCCACACAAGTGAGATATCATTTTTATCGGGAGACTTGGGGGAACGCTGGGTGGAAGGAAATTTGTGGCTCCTCTCAGATTCCAGAACTTTCTGCCACAGAAATGTGAGGAACATGTGTTTTTTTAGCCAAATTTTGAGGTTTGCAAAGGATTCTGGGTAACAGAACCTGGTCCGAGCCCCGCAAGTCACCCCTCCTTGGATTCCCCTAGGTCTCTAGTTTTCAGAAATGCACAGGTTTGGTAGGTTTCCCTAGGTGCCGGTTGAGCTGGAGGCCAAAATCTACAGGTAGGCACTTCGCAAAAAACACCTCTGTTTTCTCCCAAAATTTTGGATGTGTCCACGTTGCGCTTTGGGGTGTTTCCTGTCGCGGGCGCTAGGCCTACCCACACAAGTGAGATATCATTTTTATCGGGAGACTTGGGGGAACGCTGGGTGGAAGGAAATTTGTGGCTCCTCTCAGATTCCAGAACTTTCTGCCACAGAAATGTGAGGAACATGTGTTTTTTTAGCCAAATTTTGAGGTTTGCAAAGGATTCTGGATAACAGAACCTGGTCCTGGCCCCGCAAGTCACCCCTCCTTGGATTCCCCTAGGTCTCTAGTTTTCAGAAATGCATAGGTTTGGTAGGTTTCCCTAGGTGCCGGCTGAGCTAGAGGCCAAAATCTACAGGTAGGCACTTCGCAAAAAACACCTCTGTTTTCTTCCAAAATTTTGGATGTGTCCACGTTGCGCTTTGGGGTGTTTCCTGTTGCGGGCGCTAGGCCTACCCACATAAGTAAGGTATAATTTTTATCGGGAGACTTGGGGGAACGCTGGGTGGAAGGAAATTTGTGGCTCCTCTCAGATTCCAGAACTTTCTGCCACAGAAATTTGAGGAACATGTTTTTTTTTAACCAAATTGTGAGGTTTGCAAAGGATTCTGGGTAACAGAACCTGGTCCGAGCCCCGCAAGTCACCCCATCTTGGATTCCCCTAGGTCTCTAGTTTTCCGAAATGCACAGGTTTGGTAGGTTTCCCTAGGTGCCGGCTGAGCTAGAGGCCAAAATCTACAGGTAGGCACTTCGCAAAAAACACCTCTGTGTCCTTCCAAAAGTTTGGATGTGTCCACGTTGCGCTTTGGGGTGTTTCCTGTCGCGGGCGCTAGGCCTACCCACACAAGTGAGGTATCATTTTTATCGGGAGACTTGGGGGAACGCTTGGTGGAAGGAAATTTGTGGCTCCTCTCAGATTCCAGAACTTTCTGCCACAGAAATGTGAGGAACATGTGTTTTTTTAGCCAAATTTTGAGGTTTGCAAAGGATTCTGGATAACAGAACCTGGTCCGAGCCCCGCAAGTCTCCCCATCTTGGATTCCCCTAGGTCTCTAGTTTTCAGAAATGCACAGGTTTGGTAGGTTTCCCTAGGTGCCGGCTGAGCTAGAGGCCAAAATCTACAGGTAGGCACTTCGCAAAAAACACCTGTGTTTTCTTCCAAAATTTTGGATGTGTCCACGTTGCCCTTTGGGGCGTTTCCTGTCGCGGGCGCTAGGCCTACCCACACAAGTGAGGTATCATTTTTATCGGGAGACTTGGGGGAACGCTGGGTGGAAGGAAATTTGTGGCTCCTCTCAGATTCCAGAACTTTCTGCCACAGAAATGTGAGGAACATGTGTTTTTTTAGCCACATTTTGAGGTTTGCAAAGGATTCTGGGTAACAGATCCTGGTCCGAGCCCCGCAAGTCACCCCTCCTTGGATTCCCCTAGGTCTCTAGTTTTCAGAAATGCACAGGTTTGGTAAGTTTCCCTAGGTGCCGGTTGAGCTGGAGGCCAAAATCTACAGGTAGGCACTTCGCAAAAAACACCTCTGTTTTCTCCCAAAATTTAGGATGTGTCCACGTTGCGCTTTGGGGTGTTTCCTGTCGCGGGCGCTAGGCCTACCCACACAAGTGAGATATCATTTTTATCGGGAGACTTGGGGGAACGCTGGGTGGAAGGAAATTTGTGGCTCCTCTCAGATTCCAGAACTTTCTGCCATAGAAATGTGAGGAACATGTGTTTTTTTAGCCAAATTTTGAGGTTTGCAAAGGATTCTGGATAACAGAACCTGGTCCTGGCCCCGCAAGTCACCCCTCCTTGGATTCCCCTAGGTCTCTAGTTTTCAGAAATGCATAGGTTTGGTAGGTTTCCCTAGGTGCCGGCTGAGCTAGAGGCCAAAATCTACAGGTAGGCACTTCGCAAAAAACACCTCTGTTTTCTTCCAAAATTTTGGATGTGTCCACGTTGCGCTTTGGGGTGTTTCCTGTCGCGGGCGCTAGGCCTACCCACATAAGTAAGGTATAATTTTTATCGGGAGACTTGGGGGAACGCTGGGTGGAAGGAAATTTGTGGCTCCTCTCAGATTCCAGAACTTTCTGCCACAGAAATTTGAGGAACATGTTTTTTTTTAACCAAATTTTGAGGTTTGCAAAGGATTCTGGGTAACAGAACCTGGTCCGAGCCCCGCAAGTCACCCCATCTTGGATTCCCCTAGGTCTCTAGTTTTCCGAAATGCACAGGTTTGGTAGGTTTCCCTAGGTGCCGGCTGAGCTAGAGGCCAAAATCTACAGGTAGGCACTTCGCAAAAAACACCTCTGTGTCCTTCCAAAAGTTTGGATGTGTCCACGTTGCGCTTTGGGGTGTTTCCTGTCGCGGGCGCTAGGCCTACCCACACAAGTGAGGTATCATTTTTATCGGGAGACTTGGGGGAACGCTGGGTGAAAGGACATTTGTGGCTCCTCTCAGATTCCAGAACTTTCTGCCACAGAAATGTGAGGAACTTGTGTTTTTTAGCCAAATTTTGAGGTTTGCAAAGGATTCTGGGTAAGAGAACCTGGTCCGAGCCCCGCAAGTCACCCCTCCTTGGATTCCCCTAGGTCTCTAGTTTTCAGAAATGCACAGGTTTGGTAGGTTTCCCTAGGTGCCGGCTGAGCTAGAGGCCAAAATCTACAGGTAGGCACTTCGCAAAAAAAAAACACCTCTGTTTTCTTCCAAAATTTTGGATGTGTCCACGTTGCGTTTTGGGGCATTTCCTGTCGCGGGGGCTAGGCCTACCCACACAAGTGAGGTATCATTTTTATCGGGAGACTTGGGGGAACGCTGGGTGGAAGGAAATTTGTGGCTCCTCTCAGATTCCAGAACTTTCTGCCACAGAAATGTGAGGACCATGTGTTTTTTTAGCCAAATTTTTAGGTTTGCAAAGGATTCTGGGTAACAGAACCTGGTCCGAGCCCCGCAAGTCACCCCATCTTGGATTCCCCTAGGTCTCTAGTTTTCAGAAATGCACAGGTTTGGTAGGTTTCCCTAGGTGCCGGCTCAGCTAGAGGCCAAAATCTACAGGTAGGCACTTCGCAAAAAACATCTCTGTTTTCTTCCAAAATTTTGGATGTGTCCACGTTGCGCTTTGGGGTGTTTCCTGTTGCGGGCGCTAGGCCTACCCACACAAGTGAGGTATCATTTTTATCGGGAGACTTGGGGGAACGCTTGGTGGAAGGAAATTTGTGGTTCCTCTCAGATTCCAGAACTTTCTGCCACAGAAATGTGAGGAACATGTGTTTTTTTAGCCAAATTTTGAGGTTTGCAAAGGATTCTGGGTAACAGAACCTGGTCCGAGCCCCGCAAGTCACCCCTCCTTGGATTCCCCTAGGTCTCTAGTTTTCAGAAATGCACAGGTTTGGTAGGTTTCCACAGGTGCCGGCTGAGCTAGAGGCCAAAATCTACAGGTAGGCACTTCGCAAAAAACACCTCTGTTTTCTTCCAAAATTTTGGATGTGTCCACGTTGCGCTTTGGGGTGTTTCCTGTCGCGGGCGCTAGGCCTACCCACACAAGTGAGGTATCATTTTTATCGGGAGACTTGGGGGAACGCTGGGTGGAAGGACATTTGTGGCTCCTCTCAGATTCCAGAACTTTCTGCCACAGAAATGTGAGGAACTTGTGTTTTTTAGCCAAATTTTGAGGTTTGCAAAGGATTCTGGGTAACAGAACCTGGTCCGAGCCCCGCAAGTCTCCCCATCTTGGATTCCCCTAGGTCTCTAGTTTTCAGAAATGCACAGGTTTGGTAGGTTTCCCTAGGTGCCGGTTGAGCTGGAGGCCACAATCTACAGGTAGGCACTTCGCAAAAAACACCTCTGTTTTCTCCCAAAATTTTGGATGTGTCCACGTTGCGCTTTGGGGTGTTTCCTGTCGCGGGCGCTAGGCCTACCCACACAAGTGAGATATCATTTTTATCGGGAGACTTGGGGGAACGCTGGGTGGAAGGAAATTTGTGGCTCCTCTCAGATTCCAGAACTTTCTGCCACAGAAATGTGAGGAACATGTGTTTTTTTAGCCAAATTTTGAGGTTTGCAAAGGATTCTGGATAACAGAACCTGGTCCGAGCCCCGCAAGTCTCCCCATCTTGGATTCCCCTAGGTCTCTAGTTTTCAGAAATGCACAGGTTTGGTAGGTTTCCCTAGGTGCCGGCTGAGCTAGAGGCCAAAATCTACAGGTAGACACTTCGCAAAAAACATCTGTGTTTTCTTCCAAAATTTTGGATGTGTCCACGTTGCGCTTTGGGGCGTTTCCTGTCGCGGGCGCTAGGCCTACCCACACAAGTGAGGTATCATTTTTATCGGGAGACTTGGGGGAACGCTGGGTGGAAGGACATTTGTGGCTCCTCTCAGATTCCAGAACTTTCTGCCACAGAAATGTGAGGAACTTGTGTTTTTTAGCCAAATTTTGTGGTTTGCAAAGGATTCTGGGTAAGAGAACCTGGTCCGAGCCCCGCAAGTCACCCCTCCTTGGATTCCCCTAGGTCTCTAGTTTTCAGAAATGCACAGGTTTGGTAGGTTTCCCTAGGTGCCGGCTGAGCTAGAGGCCAAAATCTACAGGTAGGCACTTCGCAAAAAAAACACCTCTGTTTTCTTCCAAAATTTTGGATGTGTCCACGTTGCGTTTTGGGGCATTTCCTGTCGCGGGGGCTAGGCCTACCCACACAAGTGAGGTATCATTTTTATCGGGAGACTTGGGGGAACGCTGGGTGGAAGGAAATTTGTGGCTCCTCTCAGATTCCAGAACTTTCTGCCACAGAAATGTGAGGAACATGTGTTTTTTTAGCCAAATTTTGAGGTTTGCAAAGGATTCTGGGTAACAGAACCTGGTCCGAGCCCCGCAAGTCACCCCTCCTTGGATTCCCCTAGGTCTCTAGTTTTCAGAAATGCACAGGTTTGGTAGGTTTCCACAGGTGCCGGCTGAGCTAGAGGCCAAAATCTACAGGTAGGCACTTCGCAAAAAACACCTCTGTTTTCTTCCAAAATTTTGGATGTGTCCACGTTGCGCTTTGGGGTGTTTCCTGTCGCGGGCGCTAGGCCTACCCACACAAGTGAGGTATCATTTTTATCGGGAGACTTGGGGGAACGCTGGGTGGAAGGACATTTGTGGCTCCTCTCAGATTCCAGAACTTTCTGCCACAGAAATGTGAGGAACTTGTGTTTTTTAGCCAAATTTTGAGGTTTGCAAAGGATTCTGGGTAACAGAACCTGGTCCGAGCCCCGCAAGTCTCCCCATCTTGGATTCCCCTAGGTCTCTAGTTTTCAGAAATGCACAGGTTTGGTAGGTTTCCCTAGGTGCCGGTTGAGCTGGAGGCCACAATCTACAGGTAGGCACTTCGCAAAAAACACCTCTGTTTTCTCCCAAAATTTTGGATGTGTCCACGTTGCGCTTTGGGGTGTTTCCTGTCGCGGGCGCTAGGCCTACCCACACAAGTGAGATATCATTTTTATCGGGAGACTTGGGGGAACGCTGGGTGGAAGGAAATTTGTGGCTCCTCTCAGATTCCAGAACTTTCTGCCACAGAAATGTGAGGAACATGTGTTTTTTTAGCCAAATTTTGAGGTTTGCAAAGGATTCTGGATAACAGAACCTGGTCCGAGCCCCGCAAGTCTCCCCATCTTGGATTCCCCTAGGTCTCTAGTTTTCAGAAATGCACAGGTTTGGTAGGTTTCCCTAGGTGCCGGCTGAGCTAGAGGCCAAAATCTACAGGTAGACACTTCGCAAAAAACATCTGTGTTTTCTTCCAAAATTTTGGATGTGTCCACGTTGCGCTTTGGGGCGTTTCCTGTCGCGGGCGCTAGGCCTACCCACACAAGTGAGGTATCATTTTTATCGGGAGACTTGGGGGAACGCTGGGTGGAAGGACATTTGTGGCTCCTCTCAGATTCCAGAACTTTCTGCCACAGAAATGTGAGGAACTTGTGTTTTTTAGCCAAATTTTGAGGTTTGCAAAGGATTCTGGGTAAGAGAACCTGGTCCGAGCCCCGCAAGTCACCCCTCCTTGGATTCCCCTAGGTCTCTAGTTTTCAGAAATGCACAGGTTTGGTAGGTTTCCCTAGGTGCCGGTTGAGCTGGAGGCCAAAATCTACAGGTAGGCACTTCGCAAAAAACACCTCTGTTTTCTCCCAAAATTTAGGATGTGTCCACGTTGCGCTTTGGGGTGTTTCCTGTCGCGGGCGCTAGGCCTACCCACACAAGTGAGATATCATTTTTATCGGGAGACTTGGGGGAACGCTGGGTGGAAGGAAATTTGTGGCTCCTCTCAGATTCCAGAACTTTCTGCCATAGAAATGTGAGGAGCATGTGTTTTTTTAGCCAAATTTTGAGGTTTGCAAAGGATTCTGGATAACAGAACCTGGTCCTGGCCCCGCAAGTCACCCCTCCTTGGATTCCCCTAGGTCTCTAGTTTTCAGAAATGCATAGGTTTGGTAGGTTTCCCTAGGTGCCGGCTGAGCTAGAGGCCAAAATCTACAGGTAGGCACTTCGCAAAAAACACCTCTGTTTTCTTCCAAAATTTTGGATGTGTCCACGTTGCGCTTTGGGGTGTTTCCTGTCGCGGGCGCTAGGCCTACCCACATAAGTAAGGTATAATTTTTATCGGGAGACTTGGGGGAACGCTGGGTGGAAGGAAATTTGTGGCTCCTCTCAGATTCCAGAACTTTCTGCCACAGAAATTTGAGGAACATGTTTTTTTTTAACCAAATTTTGAGGTTTGCAAAGGATTCTGGGTAACAGAACCTGGTCCGAGCCCCGCAAGTCACCCCATTTTGGATTCCCCTAGGTCTCTAGTTTTCCGAAATGCACAGGTTTGGTAGGTTTCCCTAGGTGCCGGCTGAGCTAGAGGCCAAAATCTACAGGTAGGCACTTCGCAAAAAACACCTCTGTGTCCTTCCAAAAGTTTGGATGTGTCCACGTTGCGCTTTGGGGTGTTTCCTGTCGCGGGCGCTAGGCCTACCCACACAAGTGAGGTATCATTTTTATCGGGAGACTTGGGGGAACGCTGGGTGGAAGGAAATTTGTGGCTCCTCTCAGATTCCAGAACTTTCTGCCACAGAAATGTGAGGAACATGTGTTTTTTTAGCCAAATTTTGAGGTTTGCAAAGGATTCTGGATAACAGAACCTGGTCCGAGCCCCGCAAGTCTCCCCATCTTGGATTCCCCTAGGTCTCTAGTTTTCAGAAATGCACAGGTTTGGTAGGTTTCCCTAGGTGCCGGCTGAGCTAGAGGCCAAAATCTACAGGTAGACACTTCGCAAAAAACACCTGTGTTTTCTTCCAAAATTTTGGATGTGTCCACGTTGCGCTTTGGGGCGTTTCCTGTCGCGGGCGCTAGGCCTACCCACACAAGTGAGGTATCATTTTTATCGGGAGACTTGGGGGAACGCTGGGTGGAAGGACATTTGTGGCTCCTCTCAGATTCCAGAACTTTCTGCCACAGAAATGTGAGGAACTTGTGTTTTTTAGCCAAATTTTGAGGTTTGCAAAGGATTCTGGGTAAGAGAACCTGGTCCGAGCCCCGCAAGTCACCCCTCCTTGGATTCCCCTAGGTCTCTAGTTTTCAGAAATGCACAGGTTTGGTAGGTTTCCCTAGGTGCCGGCTGAGCTAGAGGCCAAAATCTACAGGTAGGCACTTCGCAAAAAAAACACCTCTGTTTTCTTCCAAAATTTTGGATGTGTCCACGTTGCGTTTTGGGGCATTTCCTGTCGCGGGGGCTAGGCCTACCCACACAAGTGAGGTATCATTTTTATCGGGAGACTTGGGGGAACGCTGGGTGGAAGGAAATTTGTGGCTCCTCTCAGATTCCAGAACTTTCTGCCACAGAAATGTGAGGACCATGTGTTTTTTTAGCCAAATTTTTAGGTTTGCAAAGGATTCTGGGTAACAGAACCTGGTCCGAGCCCCGCAAGTCACCCCATCTTGGATTCCCCTAGGTCTCTAGTTTTCAGAAATGCACAGGTTTGGTAGGTTTCCCTAGGTGCCGGCTCAGCTAGAGGCCAAAATCTACAGGTAGGCACTTCGCAAAAAACATCTCTGTTTTCTTCCAAAATTTTGGATGTGTCCACGTTGCGCTTTGGGGTGTTTCCTGTTGCGGGCGCTAGGCCTACCCACACAAGTGAGGTATCATTTTTATCGGGAGACTTGGGGGAACGCTTGGTGGAAGGAAATTTGTGGTTCCTGTCAGATTCCAGAACTTTCTGCCACAGAAATGTGAGGAACATGTGTTTTTTTAGCCAAATTTTGAGGTTTGCAAAGGATTCTGGGTAACAGAACCTGGTCCGAGCCCCGCAAGTCACCCCTCCTTGGATTCCCCTAGGTCTCTAGTTTTCAGAAATGCACAGGTTTGGTAGGTTTCCACAGGTGCCGGCTGAGCTAGAGGCCAAAATCTACAGGTAGGCACTTCGCAAAAAACACCTCTGTTTTCTTCCAAAATTTTGGATGTGTCCACGTTGCGCTTTGGGGTGTTTCCTGTCGCGGGCGCTAGGCCTACCCACACAAGTGAGGTATCATTTTTATCGGGAGACTTGGGGGAACGCTGGGTGGAAGGACATTTGTGGCTCCTCTCAGATTCCAGAACTTTCTGCCACAGAAATGTGAGGAACTTGTGTTTTTTAGCCAAATTTTGAGGTTTGCAAAGGATTCTGGGTAACAGAACCTGGTCCGAGCCCCGCAAGTCTCCCCATCTTGGATTCCCCTCGGTCTCTAGTTTTCAGAAATGCACAGGTTTGGTAGGTTTCCCTAGGTGCCGGCTGAGCTAGAGGCCAAAATCTACAGGTAGGCACTTCGCAAAAAAAACACCTCTGTTTTCTTCCAAAATTTTGGATGTGTCCACGTTGCGCTTTGGGCTGTTTCCTGTCGCGGGCGCTAGGCCTACCCACACAAGTGAGATATCATTTTTATCGGGAGACTTGGGGGAACGCTGGGTGGAAGGAAATTTGTGGCTCCTCTCAGATTCCAGAACTTTCTGCCACAGAAATGTGAGGAACATGTGTTTTTTTAGCCACATTTTGAGGTTTGCAAAGGATTCTGGGTAACAGAACCTGGTCCGAGCCCCGCAAGTCACCCCTCCTTGGATTCCCCTAGGTCTCTAGTTTTCAGAAATGCACAGGTTTGGTAGGTTTCCCTAGGTGCCGGTTGAGCTGGAGGCCAAAATCTACAGGTAGGCACTTCGCAAAAAACACCTCTGTTTTCTCCCAAAATTTTGGATGTGTCCACGTTGCGCTTTGGGGTGTTTCCTGTCGCGGGCGCTAGGCCTACCCACACAAGTGAGATATCATTTTTATCGGGAGACTTGGGGGAACGCTGGGTGGAAGGAAATTTGTGGCTCCTCTCAGATTCCAGAACTTTCTGCCACAGAAATGTGAGGAACATGTGTTTTTTTAGCCAAATTTTGAGGTTTGCAAAGGATTCTGGATAACAGAACCTGGTCCTGGCCCCGCAAGTCACCCCTCCTTGGATTCCCCTAGGTCTCTAGTTTTCAGAAATGCATAGGTTTGGTAGGTTTCCCTAGGTGCCGGCTGAGCTAGAGGCAAAAATCTACAGGTAGGCACTTCGCAAAAAACACCTCTGTTTTCTTCCAAAATTTTGGATGTGTCCACGTTACGCTTTGGGGTGTTTCCTGTCGCGGGCGCTAGGCCTACCCACATAAGTAAGGTATAATTTTTATCGGGAGACTTGGGGGAACGCTGGGTGGAAGGAAATTTGTGGCTCCTCTCAGATTCCAGAACTTTCTGCCACAGAAATTTGAGGAACATGTTTTTTTTTAACCAAATTTTGAGGTTTGCAAAGGATTCTGGGTAACAGAACCTGGTCCGAGCCCCGCAAGTCACTCCATCTTGGATTCCCCTAGGTCTCTAGTTTTCCGAAATGCACAGGTTTGGTAGGTTTCCCTAGGTGCCGGCTGAGCTAGAGGCCAAAATCTACAGGTAGGCACTTCGCAAAAAACACCTCTGTTTTCTTCCAAAAGTTTGGATGTGTCCACGTTGCGCTTTGGGGTGTTTCCTGTCGCGGGCGCTAGGCCTACCCACACAAGTGAGGTATCATTTTTATCGGGAGACTTGGGGGAACGCTGGGTGGAAGGAAATTTGTGGCTCCTCTCAGATTCCAGAACTTTCTGCCACAGAAATGTGAGGAACATGTGTTTTTTTAGCCAAATTTTGAGGTTTGCAAAGGATTCTGGGTAACAGAACCTGGTCCGAGCCCCGCAAGTCACCCCTCCTTGGATTCCCCTAGGTCTCTAGTTTTCAGAAATGCACAGGTTTGGTAGGTTTCCACAGGTGCCGGCTGAGCTAGAGGCCAAAATCTACAGGTAGGCACTTCGCAAAAAACACCTCTGTTTTCTTCCAAAATTTTGGATGTGTCCACGTTGCGCTTTGGGGTGTTTCCTGTCGCGGGCGCTAGGCCTACCCACACAAGTGAGGTATCATTTTTATCGGGAGACTTGGGGGAACGCTGGGTGGAAGGACATTTGTGGCTCCTCTCAGATTCCAGAACTTTCTGCCACAGAAATGTGAGGAACTTGTGTTTTTTAGCCAAATTTTGAGGTTTGCAAAGGATTCTGGGTAACAGAACCTGGTCCGAGCCCCGCAAGTCTCCCCATCTTGGATTCCCCTAGGTCTCTAGTTTTCAGAAATGCACAGGTTTGGTAGGTTTCCCTAGGTGCCGGCTGAGCTAGAGGCCAAAATCTACAGGTAGGCACTTCGCAAAAAAAACACCTCTGTTTTCTTCCAAAATTTTGGATGTGTCCACGTTGCGCTTTGGGCTGTTTCCTGTCGCGGGCGCTAGGCCTACCCACACAAGTGAGATATCATTTTTATCGGGAGACTTGGGGGAACGCTGGGTGGAAGGAAATTTGTGGCTCCTCTCAGATTCCAGAACTTTCTGCCACAGAAATGTGAGGAACATGTGTTTTTTTAGCCACATTTTGAGGTTTGCAAAGGATTCTGGGTAACAGAACCTGGTCCGAGCCCCGCAAGTCACCCCTCCTTGGATTCCCCTAGGTCTCTAGTTTTCAGAAATGCACAGGTTTGGTAGGTTTCCCTAGGTGCCGGTTGAGCTAGAGGCCAAAATCTACAGGTAGGCACTTCGCAAAAAACACCTCTGTTTTCTCCCAAAATTTTGGATGTGTCCACGTTGCGCTTTGGGGTGTTTCCTGTCGCGGGCGCTAGGCCTACCCACACAAGTGAGATATCATTTTTATCGGGAGACTTGGGGGAACGCTGGGTGGAAGGAAATTTGTGGCTCCTCTCAGATTCCAGAACTTTCTGCCACAGAAATGTGAGGAACATGTGTTTTTTTAGCCAAATTTTGAGGTTTGCAAAGGATTCTGGATAACAGAACCTGGTCCTGGCCCCGCAAGTCACCCCTCCTTGGATTCCCCTAGGTCTCTAGTTTTCAGAAATGCATAGGTTTGGTAGGTTTCCCTAGGTGCCGGCTGAGCTAGAGGCAAAAATCTACAGGTAGGCACTTCGCAAAAAACACCTCTGTTTTCTTCCAAAATTTTGGATGTGTCCACGTTACGCTTTGGGGTGTTTCCTGTCGCGGGCGCTAGGCCTACCCACATAAGTAAGGTATAATTTTTATCGGGAGACTTGGGGGAACGCTGGGTGGAAGGAAATTTGTGGCTCCTCTCAGATTCCAGAACTTTCTGCCACAGAAATTTGAGGAACATGTTTTTTTTTAACCAAATTTTGAGGTTTGCAAAGGATTCTGGGTAACAGAACCTGGTCCGAGCCCCGCAAGTCACCCCATCTTGGATTCCCCTAGGTCTCTAGTTTTCCGAAATGCACAGGTTTGGTAGGTTTCCCTAGGTGCCGGCTGAGCTAGAGGCCAAAATCTACAGGTAGGCACTTCGCAAAAAACACCTCTGTTTTCTTCCAAAAGTTTGGATGTGTCCACGTTGCGCTTTGGGGTGTTTCCTGTTGCGGGCGCTAGGCCTACCCACACAAGTGAGGTATCATTTTTATCGGGAGACTTGGGGGAACGCTGGGTGGAAGGAAATTTGTGGCTCCTCTCAGATTCCAGAACTTTCTGCCACAGAAATGTGAGGAACATGTGTTTTTTTAGCCAAATTTTGAGGTTTGCAAAGGATTCTGGATAACAGAACCTGGTCCGAGCCCCGCAAGTCTCCCCATCTTGGATTCCCCTAGGTCTCTAGTTTTCAGAAATGCACAGGTTTGGTAGGTTTCCCTAGGTGCCGGCTGAGCTAGAGGCCAAAATCTACAGGTAGACACTTCGCAAAAAACATCTGTGTTTTCTTCCAAAATTTTGGATGTGTCCACGTTGCGCTTTGGGGCGTTTCCTGTCGCGGGCGCTAGGCCTACCCACACAAGTGAGGTATCATTTTTATCGGGAGACTTGGGGGAACGCTGGGTGGAAGGACATTTGTGGCTCCTCTCAGATTCCAGAACTTTCTGCCACAGAAATGTGAGGAACTTGTGTTTTTTAGCCAAATTTTGAGGTTTGCAAAGGATTCTGGGTAAGAGAACCTGGTCCGAGCCCCGCAAGTCACCCCTCCTTGGATTCCCCTAGGTCTCTAATTTTCAGAAATGCACAGGTTTGGTAGGTTTCCCTAGGTGCCGGCTGAGCTAGAGGCCAAAATCTACAGGTAGGCACTTCGCAAAAAAAACACCTCTGTTTTCTTCCAAAATTTTGGATGTGTCCACGTTGCGCTTTGGGCTGTTTCCTGTCGCGGGCGCTAGGCCTACCCACACAAGTGAGATATCATTTTTATCGGGAGACTTGGGGGAACGCTGGGTGGAAGGAAATTTGTGGCTCCTCTTAGATTCCAGAACTTTCTGCCACAGAAATGTGAGGAACATGTGTTTTTTTAGCCAAATTTTGAGGTTTGCAAAGGATTCTGGATAACAGAACCTGGTCCTGGCCCCGCAAGTCACCCCTCCTTGGATTCCCCTAGGTCTCTAGTTTTCAGAAATGCATAGGTTTGGTAGGTTTCCCTAGGTGCCGGCTGAGTTAGAGGCCAAAATCTACAGGTAGGCACTTCGCAAAAAACACCTCTGTTTTCTTCCAAAATTTTGGATGTGTCCACGTTGCGCTTTGGGGTGTTTCCTGTCGCGGGCGCTAGGCCTACCCACATAAGTAAGGTATAATTTTTATCGGGAGACTTGGGGGAACGCTGGGTGGAAGGAAATTTGTGGCTCCTCTCAGATTCCAGAACTTTCTGCCACAGAAATTTGAGGAACATGTTTTTTTTTAACCAAATTTTGAGGTTTGCAAAGGATTCTGGGTAACAGAACCTGGTCTGAGCCCCGCAAGTCACCCCATCTTGGATTCCCCTAGGTCTCTAGTTTTCCGAAATGCACAGGTTTGGTAGGTTTCCCTAGGTGCCGGCTGAGCTAGAGGCCAAAATCTACAGGTAGGCACTTCGCAAAAAACACCTCTGTTTTCTTCCAAAAGTTTGGATGTGTCCACGTTGCGCTTTGGGGTGTTTCCTGTCGCGGGCGCTAGGCCTACCCACACAAGTGAGGTATCATTTTTATCGGGAGACTTGGGGGAACGCTGGGTGGAAGGAAATTTGTGGCTCCTCTCAGATTCCAGAACTTTCTGCCACAGAAATGTGAGGAACATGTGTTTTTTTAGCCAAATTTTGAGGTTTGCAAAGGATTCTGGATAACAGAACCTGGTCCGAGCCCCGCAAGTCTCCCCATCTTGGATTCCCCTAGGTCTCTAGTTTTCAGAAATGCACAGGTTTGGTAGGTTTCCACAGGTGCCGGCTGAGCTAGAGGCCAAAATCTACAGGTAGGCACTTCGCAAAAAACACCTGTGTTTTCTTCCAAAATTTTGGATGTGTCCACGTTGCGCTTTGGGGCGTTTCCTGTCGCGGGCGCTAGGCCTACCCACACAAGTGAGGTATCATTTTTATCGGGAGACTTGGGGGAACGCTGGGTGGAAGGACATTTGTGGCTCCTCTCAGATTCCAGAACTTTCTGCCACAGAAATGTGAGGAACTTGTGTTTTTTAGCCAAATTTTGAGGTTTGCAAAGGATTCTGGGTAAGAGAACCTGGTCCGAGCCCCGCAAGTCACCCCTCCTTGGATTCCCCTAGGTCTCTAGTTTTCAGAAATGCACAGGTTTGGTAAGTTTCCCTAGGTGCCGGCTGAGCTAGAGGCCAAAATCTACAGGTAGGCACTTCGCAAAAAAAACACCTCTGTTTTCTTCCAAAATTTTGGATGTGTCCACGTTGCGTTTTGGGGCATTTCCTGTCGCGGGGGCTAGGCCTACCCACACAAGTGAGGTATCATTTTTATCGGGAGACTTGGGGGAACGCTGGGTGGAAGGAAATTTGTGGCTCCTCTCAGATTCCAGAACTTTCTGCCACAGAAATGTGAGGACCATGTGTTTTTTTAGCCAAATTTTTAGGTTTGCAAAGGATTCTGGGTAACAGAACCTGGTCCGAGCCCCGCAAGTCACCCCATCTTGGATTCCCCTAGGTCTCTAGTTTTCAGAAATGCACAGGTTTGGTAGGTTTCCCTAGGTGCCGGCTCAGCTAGAGGCCAAAATCTACAGGTAGGCAATTCGCAAAAAACATCTCTGTTTTCTTCCAAAATTTTGGATGTGTCCACGTTGCGCTTTGGGGTGTTTCCTGTTGCGGGCGCTAGGCCTACCCACACAAGTGAGGTATCATTTTTATCGGGAGACTTGGGGGAACGCTTGGTGGAAGGAAATTTGTGGTTCCTCTCAGATTCCAGAACTTTCTGCCACAGAAATGTGAGGAACATGTGTTTTTTTAGCCAAATTTTGAGGTTTGCAAAGGATTCTGGGTAACAGAACCTGGTCCGAGCCCCGCAAGTCACCCCTCCTTGGATTCCCCTAGGTCTCTAGTTTTCAGAAATGCACAGGTTTGGTAGGTTTCCACAGGTGCCGGCTGAGCTAGAGGCCAAAATCTACAGGTAGGCACTTCGCAAAAAACACCTCTGTTTTCTTCCAAAATTTTGGATGTGTCCACGTTGCGCTTTGGGGTGTTTCCTGTCGCGGGCGCTAGGCCTACCCACACAAGTGAGGTATCATTTTTATCGGGAGACTTGGGGGAACGCTGGGTGGAAGGACATTTGTGGCTCCTCTCAGATTCCAGAACTTTCTGCCACAGAAATGTGAGGAACTTGTGTTTTTTAGCCAAATTTTGAGGTTTGCAAAGGATTCTGGGTAACAGAACCTGGTCCGAGCCCCGCAAGTCTCCCCATCTTGGATTCCCCTAGGTCTCTAGTTTTCAGAAATGCACAGGTTTGGTAGGTTTCCCTAGGTGCCGGCTGAGCTAGAGGCCAAAATCTACAGGTAGGCACTTCGCAAAAAAAACACCTCTGTTTTCT
This sequence comes from Pleurodeles waltl, assembly GCF_031143425.1. Lineage (NCBI taxonomy): Eukaryota > Metazoa > Chordata > Amphibia > Caudata > Salamandridae > Pleurodeles > Pleurodeles waltl. The sequence continues at coordinate 4,523,366 of NC_090439.1, forward strand.
TCCAAAATTTTGGATGTGTCCACGTTGCGCTTTGGGCTGTTTCCTGTCGCGGGCGCTAGGCCTACCCACACAAGTGAGATATCATTTTTATCGGGAGACTTGGGGGAACGCTGGGTGGAAGGAAATTTGTGGCTCCTCTCAGATTCCAGAACTTTCTGCCACAGAAATGTGAGGAACATGTGTTTTTTTAGCCACATTTTGAGGTTTGCAAAGGATTCTGGGTAACAGAACCTGGTCCGAGCCCCGCAAGTCACCCCTCCTTGGATTCCCCTAGGTCTCTAGTTTTCAGAAATGCACAGGTTTGGTAGGTTTCCCTAGGTGCCGGTTGAGCTGGAGGCCAAAATCTACAGGTAGGCACTTCGCAAAAAACACCTCTGTTTTCTCCCAAAATTTTGGATGTGTCCACGTTGCGCTTTGGGGTGTTTCCTGTCGCGGGCGCTAGGCCTACCCACACAAGTGAGATATCATTTTTATCGGGAGACTTGGGGGAACGCTGGGTGGAAGGAAATTTGTGGCTCCTCTCAGATTCCAGAACTTTCTGCCACAGAAATTTGAGGAACATGTTTTTTTTTAACCAAATTTTGAGGTTTGCAAAGGATTCTGGGTAACAGAACCTGGTCCGAGCCCCGCAAGTCACCCCATCTTGGATTCCCCTAGGTCTCTAGTTTTCCGAAATGCACAGGTTTGGTAGGTTTCCCTAGGTGCCGGCTGAGCTAGAGGCCAAAATCTACAGGTAGGCACTTTGCAAAAAACACCTCTGTTTTCTTCCAAAAGTTTGGATGTGTCCACGTTGCGCTTTGGGGTGTTTCCTGTCGCGGGCGCTAGGCCTACCCACACAAGTGAGGTATCATTTTTATCGGGAGACTTGGGGGAACGCTGGGTGGAAGGAAATTTGTGGCTCCTCTCAGATTCCAGAACTTTCTGCCACAGAAATGTGAGGAACATGTGTTTTTTTAGCCAAATTTTGAGGTTTGCAAAGGATTCTGGGTAACAGAACCTGGTCCGAGCCCCGCAAGTCACCCCTCCTTGGATTCCCCTAGGTCTCTAGTTTTCAGAAATGCACAGGTTTGGTAGGTTTCCACAGGTGCCGGCTGAGCTAGAGGCCAAAATCTACAGGTAGGCACTTCGCAAAAAACACCTCTGTTTTCTTCCAAAATTTTGGATGTGTCCACGTTGCGCTTTGGGGTGTTTCCTGTCGCGGGCGCTAGGCCTACCCACACAAGTGAGGTATCATTTTTATCGGGAGACTTGGGGGAACGCTGGGTGGAAGGACATTTGTGGCTCCTCTCAGATTCCAGAACTTTCTGCCACAGAAATGTGAGGAACTTGTGTTTTTTAGCCAAATTTTGAGGTTTGCAAAGGATTCTGGGTAACAGAACCTGGTCCGAGCCCCGCAAGTCTCCCCATCTTGGATTCCCCTAGGTCTCTAGTTTTCAGAAATGCACAGGTTTGGTAGGTTTCCCTAGGTGCCGGCTGAGCTAGAGGCCAAAATCTACAGGTAGGCACTTCGCAAAAAAAACACCTCTGTTTTCTTCCAAAATTTTGGATGTGTCCACGTTGCGCTTTGGGCTGTTTCCTGTCGCGGGCGCTAGGCCTACCCACACAAGTGAGATATCATTTTTATCGGGAGACTTGGGGGAACGCTGGGTGGAAGGAAATTTGTGGCTCCTCTCAGATTCCAGAACTTTCTGCCACAGAAATGTGAGGAACATGTGTTTTTTTAGCCACATTTTGAGGTTTGCAAAGGATTCTGGGTAACAGAACCTGGTCCGAGCCCCGCAAGTCACCCCTCCTTGGATTCCCCTAGGTCTCTAGTTTTCAGAAATGCACAGGTTTGGTAGGTTTCCCTAGGTGCCGGTTGAGCTGGAGGCCAAAATCTACAGGTAGGCACTTCGCAAAAAACACCTCTGTTTTCTCCCAAAATTTTGGATGTGTCCACGTTGCGCTTTGGGGTGTTTCCTGTCGCGGGCGCTAGGCCTACCCACACAAGTGAGATATCATTTTTATCGGGAGACTTGGGGGAACGCTGGGTGGAAGGAAATTTGTGGCTCCTCTCAGATTCCAGAACTTTCTGCCACAGAAATGTGAGGAACATGTGTTTTTTTAGCCAAATTTTGAGGTTTGCAAAGGATTCTGGATAACAGAACCTGGTCCTGGCCCCGCAAGTCACCCCTCCTTGGATTCCCCTAGGTCTCTAGTTTTCAGAAATGCATAGGTTTGGTAGGTTTCCCTAGGTGCCGGCTGAGCTAGAGGCAAAAATCTACAGGTAGGCACTTCGCAAAAAACACCTCTGTTTTCTTCCAAAATTATGGATGTGTCCACGTTACGCTTTGGGGTGTTTCCTGTCGCGGGCGCTAGGCCTACCCACATAAGTAAGGTATAATTTTTATCGGGAGACTTGGGGGAACGCTGGGTGGAAGGAAATTTGTGGCTCCTCTCAGATTCCAGAACTTTCTGCCACAGAAATTTGAGGAACATGTTTTTTTTTAACCAAATTTTGAGGTTTGCAAAGGATTCTGGGTAACAGAACCTGGTCCGAGCCCCGCAAGTCACCCCATCTTGGATTCCCCTAGGTCTCTAGTTTTCCGAAATGCACAGGTTTGGTAGGTTTCCCTAGGTGCCGGCTGAGCTAGAGGCCAAAATCTACAGGTAGGCACTTCGCAAAAAACACCTCTGTTTTCTTCCAAAAGTTTGGATGTGTCCACGTTGCGCTTTGGGGTGTTTCCTGTCGCGGGCGCTAGGCCTACCCACACAAGTGAGGTATCATTTTTATCGGGAGACTTGGGGGAACGCTGGGTGGAAGGAAATTTGTGGCTCCTCTCAGATTCCAGAACTTTCTGCCACAGAAATGTGAGGAACATGTGTTTTTTTAGCCAAATTTTGAGGTTTGCAAAGGATTCTGGATAACAGAACCTGGTCCGAGCCCCGCAAGTCTCCCCATCTTGGATTCCCCTAGGTCTCTAGTTTTCAGAAATGCACAGGTTTGGTAGGTTTCCCTAGGTGCCGGCTGAGCTAGAGGCCAAAATCTACAGGTAGACACTTCGCAAAAAACATCTGTGTTTTCTTCCAAAATTTTGGATGTGTCCACGTTGCGCTTTGGGGCGTTTCCTGTCGCGGGCGCTAGGCCTACCCACACAAGTGAGGTATCATTTTTATCGGGAGACTTGGGGGAACGCTGGGTGGAAGGACATTTGTGGCTCCTCTCAGATTCCAGAACTTTCTGCCACAGAAATGTGAGGAACTTGTGTTTTTTAGCCAAATTTTGAGGTTTGCAAAGGATTCTGGGTAAGAGAACCTGGTCCGAGCCCCGCAAGTCACCCCTCCTTGGATTCCCCTAGGTCTCTAATTTTCAGAAATGCACAGGTTTGGTAGGTTTCCCTAGGTGCCGGCTGAGCTAGAGGCCAAAATCTACAGGTAGGCACTTCGCAAAAAAAACACCTCTGTTTTCTTCCAAAATTTTGGATGTGTCCACGTTGCGCTTTGGGCTGTTTCCTGTCGCGGGCGCTAGGCCTACCCACACAAGTGAGATATCATTTTTATCGGGAGACTTGGGGGAACGCTGGGTGGAAGGAAATTTGTGGCTCCTCTTAGATTCCAGAACTTTCTGCCACAGAAATGTGAGGAACATGTGTTTTTTTAGCCAAATTTTGAGGTTTGCAAAGGATTCTGGATAACAGAACCTGGTCCTGGCCCCGCAAGTCACCCCTCCTTGGATTCCCCTAGGTCTCTAGTTTTCAGAAATGCATAGGTTTGGTAGGTTTCCCTAGGTGCCGGCTGAGTTAGAGGCCAAAATCTACAGGTAGGCACTTCGCAAAAAACACCTCTGTTTTCTTCCAAAATTTTGGATGTGTCCACGTTGCGCTTTGGGGTGTTTCCTGTCGCGGGCGCTAGGCCTACCCACATAAGTAAGGTATAATTTTTATCGGGAGACTTGGGGGAACGCTGGGTGGAAGGAAATTTGTGGCTCCTCTCAGATTCCAGAACTTTCTGCCACAGAAATTTGAGGAACATGTTTTTTTTTAACCAAATTTTGAGGTTTGCAAAGGATTCTGGGTAACAGAACCTGGTCTGAGCCCCGCAAGTCACCCCATCTTGGATTCCCCTAGGTCTCTAGTTTTCCGAAATGCACAGGTTTGGTAGGTTTCCCTAGGTGCCGGCTGAGCTAGAGGCCAAAATCTACAGGTAGGCACTTCGCAAAAAACACCTCTGTTTTCTTCCAAAAGTTTGGATGTGTCCACGTTGCGCTTTGGGGTGTTTCCTGTCGCGGGCGCTAGGCCTACCCACACAAGTGAGGTATCATTTTTATCGGGAGACTTGGGGGACCGCTGGGTGGAAGGAAATTTGTGGCTCCTCTCAGATTCCAGAACTTTCTGCCACAGAAATGTGAGGAACATGTGTTTTTTTAGCCAAATTTTGAGGTTTGCAAAGGATTCTGGATAACAGAACCTGGTCCGAGCCCCGCAAGTCACCCCATCTTGGATTCCCCTAGGTCTCTAGTTTTCCGAAATGCACAGGTTTGGTAGGTTTCCCTAGGTGCCGGCTGAGCTAGAGGCCAAAATCTACAGGTAGGCACTTCGCAAAAAACACCTCTGTTTTCTTCCAAAAGTTTGGATGTGTCCACTTTGCGCTTTGGGGTGTTTCCTGTCGCGGGCGCTAGGCCTACCCACACAAGTGAGGTATCATTTTTATCGGGAGACTTGGGGGAACGCTGGGTGAAAGGAAATTTGTGGCTCCTCTCAGATTCCAGAACTTTCTGCCACAGAAATGTGAGGAACATGTGTTTTTTTAGCCAAATTTTGAGGTTTGCAAAGGATTCTGGATAACAGAACCTGGTCCGAGCCCCGCAAGTCTCCCCATCTTGGATTCCCCTAGGTCTCTAGTTTTCAGAAATGCACAGGTTTGGTAGGTTTCCCTAGGTGCCGGCTGAGCTAGAGGCCAAAATCTACAGGTAGGCACTTCGCAAAAAACACCTGTGTTTTCTTCCAAAATTTTGGATGTGTCCACGTTGCGCTTTGGGGCGTTTCCTGTCGCGGGCGCTAGGCCTACCCACACAAGTGAGGTATCATTTTTATCGGGAGACTTGGGGGAACGCTGGGTGGAAGGACATTTGTGGCTCCTCTCAGATTCCAGAACTTTCTGCCACAGAAATGTGAGGAACTTGTGTTTTTTAGCCAAATTTTGAGGTTTGCAAAGGATTCTGGGTAAGAGAACCTGGTCCGAGCCCCGCAAGTCACCCCTCCTTGGATTCCCCTAGGTCTCTAATTTTCAGAAATGCACAGGTTTGGTAGGTTTCCCTAGGTGCCGGCTGAGCTAGAGGCCAAAATCTACAGGTAGACACTTCGCAAAAAAAACACCTTTGTTTTCTTCCAAAATTTTGGATGTGTCCACGTTGCGCTTTGGGCTGTTTCCTGTCGCGGGCGCTAGGCCTACCCACACAAGTGAGATATCATTTTTATCGGGAGACTTGGGGGAACGCTGGGTGGAAGGAAATTTGTGGCTCCTCTTAGATTCCAGAACTTTCTGCCACAGAAATGTGAGGAACATGTGTTTTTTTAGCCAAATTTTGAGGTTTGCAAAGGATTCTGGATAACAGAACCTGGTCCTGGCCCCGCAAGTCACCCCTCCTTGGATTCCCCTAGGTCTCTAGTTTTCAGAAATGCATAGGTTTGGTAGGTTTCCCTAGGTGCCGGCTGAGCTAGAGGCCAAAATCTACAGGTAGGCACTTCGCAAAAAACACCTCTGTTTTCTTCCAAAATTTTGGATGTGTCCACGTTGCGCTTTGGGGTGTTTCCTGTCGCGGGCGCTAGGCCTACCCACATAAGTAAGGTATAATTTTTATCGGGAGACTTGGGGGAACGCTGGGTGGAAGGAAATTTGTGGCTCCTCTCAGATTCCAGAACTTTCTGCCACAGAAATTTGAGGAACATGTTTTTTTTTAACCAAATTTTGAGGTTTGCAAAGGATTCTGGGTAACAGAACCTGGTCTGAGCCCCGCAAGTCACCCCATCTTGGATTCCCCTAGGTCTCTAGTTTTCCGAAATGCACAGGTTTGGTAGGTTTCCCTAGGTGCCGGCTGAGCTAGAGGCCAAAATCTACAGGTAGGCACTTCGCAAAAAACACCTCTGTTTTCTTCCAAAAGTTTGGATGTGTCCACGTTGCGCTTTGGGGTGTTTCCTGTCGCGGGCGCTAGGCCTACCCACACAAGTGAGGTATCATTTTTATCGGGAGACTTGGGGGAACGCTGGGTGGAAGGAAATTTGTGGCTCCTCTCAGATTCCAGAACTTTCTGCCACAGAAATGTGAGGAACATGTGTTTTTTTAGCCAAATTTTGAGGTTTGCAAAGGATTCTGGATAACAGAACCTGGTCCGAGCCCCGCAAGTCTCCCCATCTTGGATTCCCCTAGGTCTCTAGTTTTCAGAAAGGCACAGGTTTGGTAGGTTTCCCTAGGTGCCGGCTGAGCTAGAGGCCAAAATCTACAGGTAGGCACTTCGCAAAAAACACCTGTGTTTTCTTCCAAAATTTTGGATGTGTCCACGTTGCGCTTTGGGGCGTTTCCTGTCGCGGGCGCTAGGCCTACCCACACAAGTGAGGTATCATTTTTATCGGGAGAGTTGGGGGAACGCTGGGTGGAAGGAAATTCGTGGCTCCTCTCAGATTCCAGAACTTTCTGCCACAGAAATGTGAGGACTATGTGTTTTTTTAGCCAAAGTTTGAGGTTTGCAAAGGATTCTGGGTAACAGAACCTGGTCCGAGCCCCGCAAGTCACCCCATCTTGGATTCCACTAGGTCTCTAGTTTTCAGAAATGCACAGGTTTGGTAGGTTTCCCTAGGTGCCGGCTGAGCTAGAGGCCAAAATCTACAGGTAGGCACTTCGCAAAAATCACCTCTGTTTTCTTCCAAAATTTTGGATGTGTCCACGTTGCGCTTTGGGGTGTTTCCTGTCGCGGGCGCTAGGCCTACCCACACAAGTGATGTATCATTTTTATCGGGAGACTTGGGGGAACGCTGGGTGTAAGGAAATTTGTGGCTCCTCTCAGATTCCAGAACTTTCTGCCACAGAAATGTGAGGAACATGTGTTTTTTTAGCCAAATTTTGAGGTTTGCAAAGGATTCTGGGTAACAGAACCTCGTCCGAGCCCCGCAAGTCTCCCCATCTTGGATTCCCCTAGGTCTCTAGTTTTCAGAAATGCACAGGTTTGGTAGGTTTCCCTAGGTGCCGGCTGAGCTAGAGGCCAAAATCTACAGGTAGGCACTTCGCAAAAAACACCTGTGTTTTCTTCCAAAATTTTGGATGTGTCCACGTTGCGCTTTGGGGCGTTTCCTGTCGCGGGCGCTAGGCCTACCCACATAAGTAAGGTATAATTTTTATCGGGAGACTTGGGGGAACGCTGGGTGGAAGGAAATTTGTGGCTCCTCTCAGATTCCAGAACTTTCTGCCACAGAAATTTGAGGAACATGTTTTTTTTTAACCAAATTTTGAGGTTTGCAAAGGATTCTGGGTAACAGAACCTGGTCTGAGCCCCGCAAGTCACCCCATCTTGGATTCCCCTAGGTCTCTAGTTTTCCGAAATGCACAGGTTTGGTAGGTTTCCCTAGGTGCCGGCTGAGCTAGAGGCCAAAATCTACAGGTAGGCACTTCGCAAAAAACACCTCTGTTTTCTTCCAAAAGTTTGGATGTGTCCACGTTGCGCTTTGGGGTGTTTCCTGTCGCGGGCGCTAGGCCTACCCACACAAGTGAGGTATCATTTTTATCGGGAGACTTGGGGGAACGCTGGGTGGAAGGAAATTTGTGGCTCCTCTCAGATTCCAGAACTTTCTGCCACAGAAATGTGAGGAACATGTGTTTTTTTAGCCAAATTTTGAGGTTTGCAAAGGATTCTGGATAACAGAACCTGGTCCGAGCCCCGCAAGTCTCCCCATCTTGGATTCCCCTAGGTCTCTAGTTTTCAGAAAGGCACAGGTTTGGTAGGTTTCCCTAGGTGCCGGCTGAGCTAGAGGCCAAAATCTACAGGTAGGCACTTCGCAAAAAACACCTGTGTTTTCTTCCAAAATTTTGGATGTGTCCACGTTGCACTTTGGGGCGTTTCCTGTCGCGGGCGCTAGGCCTACCCACACAAGTGAGGTATCATTTTTATCGGGAGAGTTGGGGGAACGCTGGGTGGAAGGAAATTCGTGGCTCCTCTCAGATTCCAGAACTTTCTGCCACAGAAATGTGAGGACCATGTTTTTTTTTAGCCAAAGTTTGAGGTTTGCAAAGGATTCTGGGTAACAGAACCTGGTCCGAGCCCCGCAAGTCACCCCATCTTGGATTCCACTAGGTCTCTAGTTTTCAGAAATGCACAGGTTTGGTAGGTTTCCCTAGGTGCCGGCTGAGCTAGAGGCCAAAATCTACAGGTAGGCACTTCGCAAAAATCACCTCTGTTTTCTTCCAAAATTTTGGATGTGTCCACGTTGCGCTTTGGGGTGTTTCCTGTCGCGGGCGCTAGGCCTACCCACACAAGTGATGTATCATTTTTATCGGGAGACTTGGGGGAACGCTGGGTGTAAGGAAATTTGTGGCTCCTCTCAGATTCCAGAACTTTCTGCCACAGAAATGTGAGGAACATGTGTTTTTTTAGCCAAATTTTGAGGTTTGCAAAGGATTCTGGGTAACAGAACCTCGTCCGAGCCCCGCAAGTCTCCCCATCTTGGATTCCCCTAGGTCTCTAGTTTTCAGAAATGCACAGGTTTGGTAGGTTTCCCTAGGTGCCGGCTGAGCTAGAGGCCAAAATCTACAGGTAGGCACTTCGCAAAAAACACCTGTGTTTTCTTCCAAAATTTTGGATGTGTCCACGTTGCGCTTTGGGGCGTTTCCTGTCGCGGGCGCTAGGCCTACCCACACAAGTGAGGTATCATTTTTATCGGGAGACTTGGGGGAACGCTGGGTGGAAGGACATTTGTGGCTCCTCTCAGATTCCAGAACTTTCCGCCACAGAAATGTGAGGAACTTGTGTTTTTTAGCCAAATTTTGAGGTTTGCAAAGGATTCTGGGTAACAGAACCTGGTCCGAGCCCCGCAAGTCACCCCTCCTTGGATTCCCCTAGGTCTCTAGTTTTCAGAAATGCACAGGTTTGGTAGGCTTCCCTAGGTGCCGGCTGAGCTAGAGGCCAAAATCTACAGGTAGGCACTTCGCAAAAAAAACACCTCTGTTTTCTTCCAAAATTTTGGATGTGTCCACGTTGCGCTTTGGGCTGTTTCCTGTCGCGGGCGCTAGGCCTACCCACACAAGTGAGATATCATTTTTATCGGGAGACTTGGGGGAACGCTGGGTGGAAGGAAATTTGTGGCTCCTCTCAGATTCCAGAACTTTCTGCCACAGAAATGTGAGGAACATGTGTTTTTTTAGCCACATTTTGAGGTTTGCAAAGGATTCTGGGTAACAGAACCTGGTCCGAGCCCCGCAAGTCACCCCTCCTTGGATTCCCCTAGGTCTCTAGTTTTCAGAAATGCACAGGTTTGGTAGGTTTCCCTAGGTGCCGGTTGAGCTGGAGGCCAAAATCTACAGGTAGGCACTTCGCAAAAAACACCTCTGTTTTCTCCCAAAATTTTGGATGTGTCCACGTTGCGCTTTGGGGTGTTTCCTGTCGCGGGCGCTAGGCCTACCCACACAAGTGAGATATCATTTTTATCGGGAGACTTGGGGGAACGCTGGGTGGAAGGAAATTTGTGGCTCCTCTCAGATTCCAGAACTTTCTGCCACAGAAATGTGAGGAACATGTGTTTTTTTAGCCAAATTTTTAGGTTTGCAAAGGATTCTGGATAACAGAACCTGGTCCTGGCCCCGCAAGTCACCCCTCCTTGGATTCCCCTAGGTCTCTAGTTTTCAGAAATGCATAGGTTTGGTAGGTTTCCCTAGGTGCCGGCTGAGCTAGAGGCCAAAATCTACAGGTAGGCACTTCGCAAAAAACACCTCTGTTTTCTTCCAAAATTTTGGATGTGTCCACGTTGCGCTTTGGGGTGTTTCCTGTCGCGGGCGCTAGGCCTACCCACATAAGTAAGGTATAATTTTTATCGGGAGACTTGGGGGAACGCTGGGTGGAAGGAAATTTGTGGCTCCTCTCAGATTCCAGAACTTTCTGCCACAGAAATGTGAGGAACATGTGTTTTTTTAGCCAAATTTTGAGGTTTGCAAAGGATTCTGGATAACAGAACCTGGTCCGAGCCCCGCAAGTCTCCCCATCTTGGATTCCCCTAGGTCTCTAGTTTTCAGAAATGCACAGGTTTGGTAGGTTTCCCTAGGTGCCGGCTGAGCTAGAGGCCAAAATCTACAGGTAGGCACTTCGCAAAAAACACCTGTGTTTTCTTCCAAAATTTTGGATGTGTCCACGTTGCGCTTTGGGGCGTTTCCTGTCGCGGGCGCTAGGCCTACCCACACAAGTGAGGTATCATTTTTATCGGGAGAGTTGGGGGAACGCTGGGTGGAAGGAAATTCGTGGCTCCTCTCAGATTTCAGAACTTTCTGCCACAGAAATGTGAGGACCATGTGTTTTTTTAGCCAAAGTTTGAGGTTTGCAAAGGATTCTGGGTAACAGAACCTGGTCCGAGCCCCGCAAGTCAACCCATCTTGGATTCCCCTAGGTCTCTAATTTTCAGAAATGCACAGGTTTGGTAGGTTTCCCTCGGTGCCGGCTGAGCTAGAGGCCAAAATCTACAGGTAGGCACTTCGCAAAAAACACCTGTGTTTACTTCCAAAATTTTGGATGTGTCCACGTTGCGCTTTGGGGCGTTTCCTGTTGCGGGCGCTAGGCCTACCCACACAAGTGAGGTATCATTTTTATCGGGAGACTTGGGGGAATGCTGGGTGGAAGGAAATTTGTGGCTCCTCTCAGATTCCAGAACTTTCTGCCACAGAAATGTAAGGAACATGTGTTTTTTTAGCCAAATTTTGAAGTTTGCAAAGGATTCTGGGTAACAGAACCTGGTCCGAGCCCTGCAAGTCACCCCATCTTGGATTCCCCTAGATCTCTAGTTTTCAGAAATGCACAGGTTTGGTAGGTTTCCCTAGGTGCCGGCTGAGCTAGAGGCCAAAATCTACAGGTAGGCAGTTCGCAAAAAACACCTCTGTTTTCTTCCAAAAGTTTGGATGTGTCCACGTTCCGCTTTGGGGTGTTTCCTGTCGCGGGCGCTAGGCCTACCCACACAAGTGAGGTATCATTTTTATCGGGAGACTTGGGGGAACGCTGGGTGGAAGGACATTTGTGGCTCCTCTCAGATTCCAGAACTTTCTGCCACAGAAATGTGAGGAACATGTGTTTTTTTAGCCAAATTTTGAGGTTTGCAAAGGATTCTGGATAACAGAACCTGGTCCTGGCCCCGCAAGTCACCCCTCCTTGGATTCCCCTAGGTCTCTAGTTTTCAGAAATGCATAGGTTTGGTAGGTTTCCCTAGGTGCCGGCTGAGCTAGAGGCCAAAATCTACAGGTAGGCACTTCGCAAAAAACACCTCTGTTTTCTTCCAAAATTATGGATGTGTCCACGTTGCGCTTTGGGGTGTTTCCTGTCGCGGGCGCTAGGCCTACCCACATAAGTAAGGTATAATTTTTATCGGGAGACTTGGGGGAACGCTGGGTGGAAGGAAATTTGTGGCTCCTCTCAGATTCCAGAACTTTCTGCCACAGAAATTTGAGGAACATGTTTTTTTTTAACCAAATTTTGAGGTTTGCAAAGGATTCTGGGTAACAGAACCTGGTCTGAGCCCCACAAGTCACCCCATCTTGGATTCCCCTAGGTCTCTAGTTTTCCGAAATGCACAGGTTTGGTTGGTTTCCCTAGGTGCCGGCTGAGCTAGAGGCCAAAATCTACAGGTAGGCACTTCGCAAAAAACACCTCTGTTTTCTTCCAAAAGTTTGGATGTGTCCACGTTGCGCTTTGGGGTGTTTCCTGTCGTGGGCGCTAGGCCTACCCACACAAGTGAGGTATCATTTTTATCGGGAGACTTGGGGGAACGCTGGGTGGAAGGAAATTTGTGGCTCCTCTCAGATTCCAGAACTTTCTGCCACAGAAATGTGAGGAACATGTGTTTTTTTAGCCAAATTTTGAGGTTTGCAAAGGATTCTGGATAACAGAACCTGGTCCGAGCCCCGCAAGTCACCCCATCTTGGATTCCCCTAGGTCTCTAGTTTTCAGAAATGCACAGGTTTGGTAGGTTTCCCTAGGTGCCGGCTGAGCTAGAGGCCAAAATCTACAGGTAGGCACTTCGCAAAAAACACCTCTGTTTTCTTCCAAAAGTTTGGATGTGTCCACGTTGCGCTTTGGGGTGTTTCCTGTCGCGGGCGCTAGGCCTACCCACACAAGTGAGGTATCATTTTTATCGGGAGACTTGGGGGAACGCTGGGTGGAAGGAAATTTGTGGCTCCTCTCAGATTCCAGAACTTTCTGCCACAGAAATGTGAGGAACATGTGTTTTTTTAGCCAAATTTTGAGGTTTGCAAAGGATTCTGGATAACAGAACCTGGTCCGAGCCCCGCAAGTCTCCCCATCTTGGATTCCCCTAGCTCTCTAGTTTTCAGAAATGCACAGGTTTGGTAGGTTTCCCTAGGTGCCGGCTGAGCTAGAGGCCAAAATCTACAGGTAGGCACTTCGCAAAAAACACCTGTGTTTTCTTCCAAAATTTTGGATGTGTCCACGTTGCGCTTTGGGGCGTTTCCTGTCGCGGGCGCTAGGCCTACCCACACAAGTGAGGTATCATTTTTATCGGGAGACTTGGGGGAACGCTGGGTGGAAGGACATTTGTGGCTCCTCTCAGATTCCAGAACTTTCTGCCACAGAAATGTGAGGAACTTGTGTTTTTTAGCCAAATTTTGAGGTTTGCAAAGGATTCTGGGTAAGAGAACCTGGTCCGAGCCCCGCAAGTCACCCCTCCTTGGATTCCCCTAGGTCTCTAATTTTCAGAAATGCACAGGTTTGGTAGGTTTCCCTAGGTGCCGGCTGAGCTAGAGGCCAAAATCTACAGGTAGGCACTTCGCAAAAAAAACACCTCTGTTTTCTTCCAAAATTTTGGATGTGTCCACGTTGCGCTTTGGGCTGTTTCCTGTCGCGGGCGCTAGGCCTACCCACACAAGTGAGATATCATTTTTATCGGGAGACTTGGGGGAACGCTGGGTGGAAGGAAATTTGTGGCTCCTCTTAGATTCCAGAACTTTCTGCCACAGAAATGTGAGGAACATGTGTTTTTTTAGCCAAATTTTGAGGTTTGCAAAGGATTCTGGATAACAGAACCTGGCCCTGGCCCCGCAAGTCACCCCTCCTTGGATTCCCCTAGGTCTCTAGTTTTCAGAAATGCATAGGTTTGGTAGGTTTCCCTAGGTGCCGGCTGAGCTAGAGGCCAAAATCTACAGGTAGGCACTTCGCAAAAAACACCTCTGTTTTCTTCCAAAATTTTGGATGTGTCCACGTTGCGCTTTGGGGTGTTTCCTGTCGCGGGCGCTAGGCCTACCCACATAAGTAAGGTATAATTTTTATCGGGAGACTTGGGGGAACGCTGGGTGGAAGGAAATTTGTGGCTCCTCTCAGATTCCAGAACTTTCTGCCACAGAAATTTGAGGAACATGTTTTTTTTTAACCAAATTTTGAGGTTTGCAAAGGATTCTGGGTAACAGAACCTGGTCTGAGCCCCGCAAGTCACCCCATCTTGGATTCCCCTAGGTCTCTAGTTTTCCGAAATGCACAGGTTTGGTAGGTTTCCCTAGGTGCCGGATGAGCTAGAGGCCAAAATCTACAGGTAGGCACTTCGCAAAAAACACCTCTGTTTTCTTCCAAAAGTTTGGATGTGTCCACGTTGCGCTTTGGGGTGTTTCCTGTCGCGGGCGCTAGGCCTACCCACACAAGTGAGGTATCATTTTTATCGGGAGACTTGGGGGAACGCTGGGTGGAAGGAAATTTGTGGCTCCTCTTAGATTCCAGAACTTTCTGCCACAGAAATGTGAGGAACATGTGTTTTTTTAGCCAAATTTTGAGGTTTGCAAAGGATTCTGGATAACAGAACCTGGTCCTGGCCCCGCAAGTCACCCCTCCTTGGATTCCCCTAGGTCTCTAGTTTTCAGAAATGCATAGGTTTGGTAGGTTTCCCTAGGTGCCGGCTGAGCTAGAGGCCAAAATCTACAGGTAGGCACTTCGCAAAAAACACCTCTGTTTTCTTCCAAAATTTTGGATGTGTCCACGTTGCGCTTTGGGCTGTTTCCTGTCGCGGGCGCTAGGCCTACCCACACAAGTGAGATATCATTTTTATCGGGAGACTTGGGGGAACGCTGGGTGGAAGGAAATTTGTGGCTCCTCTCAGATTCCAGAACTTTCTGCCACAGAAATGTGAGGAACATGTGTTTTTTTAGCCACATTTTGAGGTTTGCAAAGGATTCTGGGTAACAGAACCTGGTCCGAGCCCCGCAAGTCACCCCTCCTTGGATTCCCCTAGGTCTCTAGTTTTCAGAAATGCACAGGTTTGGTAGGTTTCCCTAGGTGCCGGTTGAGCTGGAGGCCAAAATCTACAGGTAGGCACTTCGCAAAAAACACCTCTGTTTTCTCCCAAAATTTTGGATGTGTCCACGTTGCGCTTTGGGGTGTTTCCTGTCGCGGGCGCTAGGCCTACCCACACAAGTGAGATATCATTTTTATCGGGAGACTTGGGGGAACGCTGGGTGGAAGGAAATTTGTGGCTCCTCTCAGATTCCAGAACTTTCTGCCACAGAAATGTGAGGAACATGTGTTTTTTTAGCCAAATTTTGAGGTTTGCAAAGGATTCTGGATAACAGAACCTGGTCCTGGCCCCGCAAGTCACCCCTCCTTGGATTCCCCTAGGTCTCTAGTTTTCAGAAATGCATAGGTTTGGTAGGTTTCCCTAGGTGCCGGCTGAGCTAGAGGCCAAAATCTACAGGTAGGCACTTCGCAAAAAACACCTCTGTTTTCTTCCAAAATTTTGGATGTGTCCACGTTGCGCTTTGGGGTGTTTCCTGTCGCGGGCGCTAGGCCTACCCACATAAGTAAGGTATAATTTTTATCGGGAGACTTGGGGGAACGCTGGGTGGAAGGAAATTTGTGGCTCCTCTCAGATTCCAGAACTTTCTGCCACAGAAATGTGAGGAACATGTGTTTTTTTAGCCAAATTTTGAGGTTTGCAAAGGATTCTGGATAACAGAACCTGGTCCGAGCCCCGCAAGTCTCCCCATCTTGGATTCCCCTAGGTCTCTAGTTTTCAGAAATGCACAGGTTTGGTAGGTTTCCCTAGGTGCCGGCTGAGCTAGAGGCCAAAATCTACAGGTAGGCACTTCGCAAAAAACACCTGTGTTTTCTTCCAAAATTTTGGATGTGTCCACGTTGCGCTTTGGGGCGTTTCCTGTCGCGGGCGCTAGGCCTACCCACACAAGTGAGGTATCATTTTTATCAGGAGAGTTGGGGGAACGCTGGGTGGAAGGAAATTCGTGGCTCCTCTCAGATTTCAGAACTTTCTGCCACAGAAATGTGAGGACCATGTGTTTTTTTAGCCAAAGTTTGAGGTTTGCAAAGGATTCTGGGTAACAGAACCTGGTCCGAGCCCCGCAAGTCAACCCATCTTGGATTCCCCTAGGTCTCTAATTTTCAGAAATGCACAGGTTTGGTAGGTTTCCCTCGGTGCCGGCTGAGCTAGAGGCCAAAATCTACAGGTAGGCACTTCGCAAAAAACACCTGTGTTTACTTCCAAAATTTTGGATGTGTCCACGTTGCGCTTTGGGGCGTTTCCTGTTGCGGGCGCTAGGCCTACCCACACAAGTGAGGTATCATTTTTATCGGGAGACTTGGGGGAATGCTGGGTGGAAGGAAATTTGTGGCTCCTCTCAGATTCCAGAACTTTCTGCCACAGAAATGTAAGGAACATGTGTTTTTTTAGCCAAATTTTGAAGTTTGCAAAGGATTCTGGGTAACAGAACCTGGTCCGAGCCCTGCAAGTCACCCCATCTTGGATTCCCCTAGATCTCTAGTTTTCAGAAATGCACAGGTTTGGTAGGTTTCCCTAGGTGCCGGCTGAGCTAGAGGCCAAAATCTACAGGTAGGCAGTTCGCAAAAAACACCTCTGTTTTCTTCCAAAAGTTTGGATGTGTCCACGTTCCGCTTTGGGGTGTTTCCTGTCGCGGGCGCTAGGCCTACCCACACAAGTGAGGTATCATTTTTATCGGGAGACTTGGGGGAACGCTGGGTGGAAGGACATTTGTGGCTCCTCTCAGATTCCAGAACTTTCTGCCACAGAAATGTGAGGAACATGTGTTTTTTTAGCCAAATTTTGAGGTTTGCAAAGGATTCTGGATAACAGAACCTGGTCCTGGCCCCGCAAGTCACCCCTCCTTGGATTCCCCTAGGTCTCTAGTTTTCAGAAATGCATAGGTTTGGTAGGTTTCCCTAGGTGCCGGCTGAGCTAGAGGCCAAAATCTACAGGTAGGCACTTCGCAAAAAACACCTCTGTTTTCTTCCAAAATTATGGATGTGTCCACGTTGCGCTTTGGGGTGTTTCCTGTCGCGGGCGCTAGGCCTACCCACATAAGTAAGGTATAATTTTTATCGGGAGACTTGGGGGAACGCTGGGTGGAAGGAAATTTGTGGCTCCTCTCAGATTCCAGAACTTTCTGCCACAGAAATTTGAGGAACATGTTTTTTTTTAACCAAATTTTGAGGTTTGCAAAGGATTCTGGGTAACAGAACCTGGTCTGAGCCCCACAAGTCACCCCATCTTGGATTCCCCTAGGTCTCTAGTTTTCCGAAATGCACAGGTTTGGTTGGTTTCCCTAGGTGCCGGCTGAGCTAGAGGCCAAAATCTACAGGTAGGCACTTCGCAAAAAACACCTCTGTTTTCTTCCAAAAGTTTGGATGTGTCCACGTTGCGCTTTGGGGTGTTTCCTGTCGCGGGCGCTAGGCCTACCCACACAAGTGAGGTATCATTTTTATCGGGAGACTTGGGGGAACGCTGGGTGGAAGGAAATTTGTGGCTCCTCTCAGATTCCAGAACTTTCTGCCACAGAAATGTGAGGAACATGTGTTTTTTTAGCCAAATTTTGAGGTTTGCAAAGGATTCTGGATAACAGAACCTGGTCCGAGCCCCGCAAGTCACCCCATCTTGGATTCCCCTAGGTCTCTAGTTTTCAGAAATGCACAGGTTTGGTAGGTTTCCCTAGGTGCCGGCTGAGCTAGAGGCCAAAATCTACAGGTAGGCACTTCGCAAAAAACACCTCTGTTTTCTTCCAAAAGTTTGGATGTGTCCACGTTGCGCTTTGGGGTGTTTCCTGTCGCGGGCGCTAGGCCTACCCACACAAGTGAGGTATCATTTTTATCGGGAGACTTGGGGGAACGCTGGGTGGAAGGAAATTTGTGGCTCCTCTCAGATTCCAGAACTTTCTGCCACAGAAATGTGAGGAACATGTGTTTTTTTAGCCAAATTTTGAGGTTTGCAAAGGATTCTGGATAACAGAACCTGGTCCGAGCCCCGCAAGTCTCCCCATCTTGGATTCCCCTAGCTCTCTAGTTTTCAGAAATGCACAGGTTTGGTAGGTTTCCCTAGGTGCCGGCTGAGCTAGAGGCCAAAATCTACAGGTAGGCACTTCGCAAAAAACACCTGTGTTTTCTTCCAAAATTTTGGATGTGTCCACGTTGCGCTTTGGGGCGTTTCCTGTCGCGGGCGCTAGGCCTACCCACACAAGTGAGGTATCATTTTTATCGGGAGACTTGGGGGAACGCTGGGTGGAAGGACATTTGTGGCTCCTCTCAGATTCCAGAACTTTCTGCCACAGAAATGTGAGGAACTTGTGTTTTTTAGCCAAATTTTGAGGTTTGCAAAGGATTCTGGGTAAGAGAACCTGGTCCGAGCCCCGCAAGTCACCCCTCCTTGGATTCCCCTAGGTCTCTAATTTTCAGAAATGCACAGGTTTGGTAGGTTTCCCTAGGTGCCGGCTGAGCTAGAGGCCAAAATCTACAGGTAGGCACTTCGCAAAAAAAACACCTCTGTTTTCTTCCAAAATTTTGGATGTGTCCACGTTGCGCTTTGGGCTGTTTCCTGTCGCGGGCGCTAGGCCTACCCACACAAGTGAGATATGATTTTTATCGGGAGACTTGGGGGAACGCTGGGTGGAAGGAAATTTGTGGCTCCTCTTAGATTCCAGAACTTTCTGCCACAGAAATGTGAGGAACATGTGTTTTTTTAGCCAAATTTTGAGGTTTGCAAAGGATTCTGGATAACAGAACCTGGCCCTGGCCCCGCAAGTCACCCCTCCTTGGATTCCCCTAGGTCTCTAGTTTTCAGAAATGCATAGGTTTGGTAGGTTTCCCTAGGTGCCGGCTGAGCTAGAGGCCAAAATCTACAGGTAGGCACTTCGCAAAAAACACCTCTGTTTTCTTCCAAAATTTTGGATGTGTCCACGTTGCGCTTTGGGGTGTTTCCTGTCGCGGGCGCTAGGCCTACCCACATAAGTAAGGTATAATTTTTATCGGGAGACTTGGGGGAACGCTGGGTGGAAGGAAATTTGTGGCTCCTCTCAGATTCCAGAACTTTCTGCCACAGAAATTTGAGGAACATGTTTTTTTTTAACCAAATTTTGAGGTTTGCAAAGGATTCTGGGTAACAGAACCTGGTCTGAGCCCCGCAAGTCACCCCATCTTGGATTCCCCTAGGTCTCTAGTTTTCCGAAATGCACAGGTTTGGTAGGTTTCCCTAGGTGCCGGATGAGCTAGAGGCCAAAATCTACAGGTAGGCACTTCGCAAAAAACACCTCTGTTTTCTTCCAAAAGTTTGGATGTGTCCACGTTGCGCTTTGGGGTGTTTCCTGTCGCGGGCGCTAGGCCTACCCACACAAGTGAGGTATCATTTTTATCGGGAGACTTGGGGGAACGCTGGGTGGAAGGAAATTTGTGGCTCCTCTTAGATTCCAGAACTTTCTGCCACAGAAATGTGAGGAACATGTGTTTTTTTAGCCAAATTTTGAGGTTTGCAAAGGATTCTGGATAACAGAACCTGGTCCTGGCCCCGCAAGTCACCCCTCCTTGGATTCCCCTAGGTCTCTAGTTTTCAGAAATGCATAGGTTTGGTAGGTTTCCCTAGGTGCCGGCTGAGCTAGAGGCCAAAATCTACAGGTAGGCACTTCGCAAAAAACACCTCTGTTTTCTTCCAAAATTTTGGATGTGTCCACGTTGCGCTTTGGGGTGTTTCCTGTCGCGGGCGCTAGGCCTACCCACATAAGTAAGGTATAATTTTTATCGGGAGACTTGGGGGAACGCTGGGTGGAAGGAAATTTGTGGCTCCTCTCAGATTCCAGAACTTTCTGCCACAGAAATTTGAGGAACATGTTTTTTTTTAACCAAATTTTGAGGTTTGCAAAGGATTCTGGGTAACAGAACCTGGTCTGAGCCCCGCAAGTCACCCCATCTTGGATTCCCCTAGGTCTCTAGTTTTCCGAAATGCACAGGTTTGGTAGGTTTCCCTAGGTGCCGGCTGAGCTAGAGGCCAAAATCTACAGGTAGGCACTTCGCAAAAAACACCTCTGTTTTCTTCCAAAAGTTTGGATGTGTCCACGTTGCGCTTTGGGGTGTTTCCTGTCGCGGGCGCTAGGCCTACCCACACAAGTGAGGTATCATTTTTATCGGGAGACTTGGGGGAACGCTGGGTGGAAGGAAATTTGTGGCTCCTCTCAGATTCCAGAACTTTCTGCCACAGAAATGTGAGGAACATGTGTTTTTTTAGCCAAATTTTGAGGTTTGCAAAGGATTCTGGATAACAGAACCTGGTCCGAGCCCCGCAAGTCTCCCCATCTTGGATTCCCCTAGGTCTCTAGTTTTCAGAAAGGCACAGGTTTGGTAGGTTTCCCTAGGTGCCGGCTGAGCTAGAGGCCAAAATCTACAGGTAGGCACTTCGCAAAAAACACCTGTGTTTTCTTCCAAAATTTTGGATGTGTCCACGTTGCGCTTTGGGGCGTTTCCTGTCGCGGGCGCTAGGCCTACCCACACAAGTGAGGTATCATTTTTATCGGGAGAGTTGGGGGAACGCTGGGTGGAAGGAAATTCGTGGCTCCTCTCAGATTCCAGAACTTTCTGCCACAGAAATGTGAGGACTATGTGTTTTTTTAGCCAAAGTTTGAGGTTTGCAAAGGATTCTGGGTAACAGAACCTGGTCCGAGCCCCGCAAGTCACCCCATCTTGGATTCCACTAGGTCTCTAATTTTCAGAAATGCACAGGTTTGGTAGGTTTCCCTAGGTGCCGGCTGAGCTAGAGGCCAAAATCTACAGGTAGGCACTTCGCAAAAATCACCTCTGTTTTCTTCCAAAATTTTGGATGTGTCCACGTTGCGCTTTGGGGTGTTTCCTGTCGCGGGCGCTAGGCCTACCCACACAAGTGATGTATCATTTTTATCGGGAGACTTGGGGGAACGCTGGGTGTAAGGAAATTTGTGGCTCCTCTCAGATTCCAGAACTTTCTGCCACAGAAATGTGAGGAACATGTGTTTTTTTAGCCAAATTTTGAGGTTTGCAAAGGATTCTGGGTAACAGAACCTCGTCCGAGCCCCGCAAGTCTCCCCATCTTGGATTCCCCTAGGTCTCTAGTTTTCAGAAATGCACAGGTTTGGTAGGTTTCCCTAGGTGCCGGCTGAGCTAGAGGCCAAAATCTACAGGTAGGCACTTCGCAAAAAACACCTGTGTTTTCTTCCAAAATTTTGGATGTGTCCACGTTGCGCTTTGGGGCGTTTCCTGTCGCGGGCGCTAGGCCTACCCACATAAGTAAGGTATAATTTTTATCGGGAGACTTGGGGGAACGCTGGGTGGAAGGAAATTTGTGGCTCCTCTCAGATTCCAGAACTTTCTGCCACAGAAATTTGAGGAACATGTTTTTTTTTAACCAAATTTTGAGGTTTCAAAGGATTCTGGGTAACAGAACCTGGTCTGAGCCCCGCAAGTCACCCCATCTTGGATTCCCCTAGGTCTCTAGTTTTCCGAAATGCACAGGTTTGGTAGGTTTCCCTAGGTGCCGGCTGAGCTAGAGGCCAAAATCTACAGGTAGGCACTTCGCAAAAAACACCTCTGTTTTCTTCCAAAAGTTTGGATGTGTCCACGTTGCGCTTTGGGGTGTTTCCTGTCGCGGGCGTTAGGCCTACCCACACAAGTGAGGTATCATTTTTATCGGGAGACTTGGGGGAACGCTGGGTGGAAGGAAATTTGTGGCTCCTCTCAGATTCCAGAACTTTCTGCCACAGAAATGTGAGGAACATGTGTTTTTTTAGCCAAATTTTGAGGTTTGCAAAGGATTCTGGATAACAGAACCTGGTCCGAGCCCCGCAAGTCTCCCCATCTTGGATTCCCCTAGGTCTCTAGTTTTCAGAAAGGCACAGGTTTGGTAGGTTTCCCTAGGTGCCGGCTGAGCTAGAGGCCAAAATCTACAGGTAGGCACTTCGCAAAAAACACCTGTGTTTTCTTCCAAAATTTTGGATGTGTCCACGTTGCGCTTTGGGGCGTTTCCTGTCGCGGGCGCTAGGCCTACCCACACAAGTGAGGTATCATTTTTATCGGGAGAGTTGGGGGAACGCTGGGTGGAAGGAAATTCGTGGCTCCTCTCAGATTCCAGAACTTTCTGCCACAGAAATGTGAGGACCATGGTTTTTTTTAGCCAAAGTTTGAGGTTTGCAAAGGATTCTGGGTAACAGAACCTGGTCCGAGCCCCGCAAGTCACCCCATCTTGGATTCCACTAGGTCTCTAGTTTTCAGAAATGCACAGGTTTGGTAGGTTTCCCTAGGTGCCGGCTGAGCTAGAGGCCAAAATCTACAGGTAGGCACTTCGCAAAAATCACCTCTGTTTTCTTCCAAAATTTTGGATGTGTCCACGTTGCGCTTTGGGGTGTTTCCTGTCGCGGGCGCTAGGCCTACCCACACAAGTGATGTATCATTTTTATCGGGAGACTTGGGGGAACGCTGGGTGTAAGGAAATTTGTGGCTCCTCTCAGATTCCAGAACTTTCTGCCACAGAAATGTGAGGAACATGTGTTTTTTTAGCCAAATTTTGAGGTTTGCAAAGGATTCTGGGTAACAGAACCTCGTCCGAGCCCCGCAAGTCTCCCCATCTTGGATTCCCCTAGGTCTCTAGTTTTCAGAAATGCACAGGTTTGGTAGGTTTCCCTAGGTGCCGGCTGAGCTAGAGGCCAAAATCTACAGGTAGGCACTTCGCAAAAAACACCTGTGTTTTCTTCCAAAATTTTGGATGTGTCCACGTTGCGCTTTGGGGCGTTTCCTGTCGCGGGCGCTAGGCCTACCCACACAAGTGAGGTATCATTTTTATCGGGAGACTTGGGGGAACGCTGGGTGGAAGGACATTTGTGGCTCCTCTCAGATTCCAGAACTTTCCGCCACAGAAATGTGAGGAACTTGTGTTTTTTAGCCAAATTTTGAGGTTTGCAAAGGATTCTGGGTAACAGAACCTGGTCCGAGCCCCGCAAGTCACCCCTCCTTGGATTCCCCTAGGTCTCTAGTTTTCAGAAATGCACAGGTTTGGTAGGCTTCCCTAGGTGCCGGCTGAGCTAGAGGCCAAAATCTACAGGTAGGCACTTCGCAAAAAAAACACCTCTGTTTTCTTCCAAAATTTTGGATGTGTCCACGTTGCGCTTTGGGCTGTTTCCTGTCGCGGGCGCTAGGCCTACCCACACAAGTGAGATATCATTTTTATCGGGAGACTTGGGGGAACGCTGGGTGGAAGGAAATTTGTGGCTCCTCTCAGATTCCAGAACTTTCTGCCACAGAAATGTGAGGAACATGTGTTTTTTTAGCCACATTTTGAGGTTTGCAAAGGATTCTGGGTAACAGAACCTGGTCCGAGCCCCGCAAGTCACCCCTCCTTGGATTCCCCTAGGTCTCTAGTTTTCAGAAATGCACAGGTTTGGTAGGTTTCCCTAGGTGCCGGTTGAGCTGGAGGCCAAAATCTACAGGTAGGCACTTCGCAAAAAACACCTCTGTTTTCTCCCAAAATTTTGGATGTGTCCACGTTGCGCTTTGGGGTGTTTCCTGTCGCGGGCGCTAGGCCTACCCACACAAGTGAGATATCATTTTTATCGGGAGACTTGGGGGAACGCTGGGTGGAAGGAAATTTGTGGCTCCTCTCAGATTCCAGAACTTTCTGCCACAGAAATGTGAGGAACATGTGTTTTTTTAGCCAAATTTTGAGGTTTGCAAAGGATTCTGGATAACAGAACCTGGTCCTGGCCCCGCAAGTCACCCCTCCTTGAATTCCCCTAGGTCTCTAGTTTTCAGAAATGCATAGGTTTGGTAGGTTTCCCTAGGTGCCGGCTGAGCTAGAGGCCAAAATCTACAGGTAGGCACTTCGCAAAAAACACCTCTGTTTTCTTCCAAAATTTTGGATGTGTCCACGTTGCGCTTTGGGGTGTTTCCTGTCGCGGGCGCTAGGCCTACCCACATAAGTAAGGTATAATTTTTATCGGGAGACTTGGGGGAACGCTGGGTGGAAGGAAATTTGTGGCTCCTCTCAGATTCCAGAACTTTCTGCCACAGAAATGTGAGGAACATGTGTTTTTTTAGCCAAATTTTGAGGTTTGCAAAGGATTCTGGATAACAGAACCTGGTCCGAGCCCCGCAAGTCTCCCCATCTTGGATTCCCCTAGGTCTCTAGTTTTCAGAAATGCACAGGTTTGGTAGGTTTCCCTAGGTGCCGGCTGAGCTAGAGGCCAAAATCTACAGGTAGGCACTTCGCAAAAAACACCTGTGTTTTCTTCCAAAATTTTGGATGTGTCCACGTTGCGCTTTGGGGCGTTTCCTGTCGCGGGCGCTAGGCCTACCCACACAAGTGAGGTATCATTTTTATCGGGAGAGTTGGGGGAACGCTGGGTGGAAGGAAATTCGTGGCTCCTCTCAGATTTCAGAACTTTCTGCCACAGAAATGTGAGGACCATGTGTTTTTTTAGCCAAAGTTTGAGGTTTGCAAAGGATTCTGGGTAACAGAACCTGGTCCGAGCCCCGCAAGTCAACCCATCTTGGATTCCCCTAGGTCTCTAATTTTCAGAAATGCACAGGTTTGGTAGGTTTCCCTCGGTGCCGGCTGAGCTAGAGGCCAAAATCTACAGGTAGGCACTTCGCAAAAAACACCTGTGGTTACTTCCAAAATTTTGGATGTGTCCACGTTGCGCTTTGGGGCGTTTCCTGTCGCGGGCGCTAGGCCTACCCACACAAGTGAGGTATCATTTTTATCGGGAGACTTGGGGGAATGCTGGGTGGAAGGAAATTTGTGGCTCCTCTCAGATTCCAGAACTTTCTGCCACAGAAATGTAAGGAACATGTGTTTTTTTAGCCAAATTTTGAAGTTTGCAAAGGATTCTGGGTAACAGAACCTGGTCCGAGCCCTGCAAGTCACCCCATCTTGGATTCCCCTAGATCTCTAGTTTTCAGAAATGCACAGGTTTGGTAGGTTTCCCTAGGTGCCGGCTGAGCTAGAGGCCAAAATCTACAGGTAGGCAGTTCGCAAAAAACACCTCTGTTTTCTTCCAAAAGTTTGGATGTGTCCACGTTCCGCTTTGGGGTGTTTCCTGTCGCGGGCGCTAGGCCTACCCACACAAGTGAGGTATCATTTTTATCGGGAGACTTGGGGGAACGCTGGGTGGAAGGACATTTGTGGCTCCTCTCAGATTCCAGAACTTTCTGCCACAGAAATGTGAGGAACATGTGTTTTTTTAGCCAAATTTTGAGGTTTGCAAAGGATTCTGGATAACAGAACCTGGTCCTGGCCCCGCAAGTCACCCCTCCTTGGATTCCCCTAGGTCTCTAGTTTTCAGAAATGCATAGGTTTGGTAGGTTTCCCTAGGTGCCGGCTGAGCTAGAGGCCAAAATCTACAGGTAGGCACTTCGCAAAAAACACCTCTGTTTTCTTCCAAAATTATGGATGTGTCCACGTTGCGCTTTGGGGTGTTTCCTGTCGCGGGCGCTAGGCCTACCCACATAAGTAAGGTATAATTTTTATCGGGAGACTTGGGGGAACGCTGGGTGGAAGGAAATTTGTGGCTCCTCTCAGATTCCAGAACTTTCTGCCACAGAAATTTGAGGAACATGTTTTTTTTTAACCAAATTTTGAGGTTTGCAAAGGATTCTGGGTAACAGAACCTGGTCTGAGCCCCACAAGTCACCCCATCTTGGATTCCCCTAGGTCTCTAGTTTTCCGAAATGCACAGGTTTGGTAGGTTTCCCTAGGTGCCGGCTGAGCTAGAGGCCAAAATCTACAGGTAGGCACTTCGCAAAAAACACCTCTGTTTTCTTCCAAAAGTTTGGATGTGTCCACGTTGCGCTTTGGGGTGTTTCCTGTCGCGGGCGCTAGGCCTACCCACACAAGTGAGGTATCATTTTTATCGGGAGACTTGGGGGAACGCTGGGTGGAAGGAAATTTGTGGCTCCTCTCAGATTCCAGAACTTTCTGCCACAGAAATGTGAGGAACATGTGTTTTTTTAGCCAAATTTTGAGGTTTGCAAAGGATTCTGGATAACAGAACCTGGTCCGAGCCCCGCAAGTCACCCCATCTTGGATTCCCCTAGGTCTCTAGTTTTCAGAAATGCACAGGTTTGGTAGGTTTCCCTAGGTGCCGGCTGAGCTAGAGGCCAAAATCTACAGGTAGGCACTTCGCAAAAAACACCTCTGTTTTCTTCCAAAAGTTTGGATGTGTCCACGTTGCGCTTTGGGGTGTTTCCTGTCGCGGGCGCTAGGCCTACCCACACAAGTGAGGTATCATTTTTATCGGGAGACTTGGGGGAACGCTGGGTGGAAGGAAATTTGTGGCTCCTCTCAGATTCCAGAACTTTCTGCCACAGAAATGTGAGGAACATGTGTTTTTTTAGCCAAATTTTGAGGTTTGCAAAGGATTCTGGATAACAGAACCTGGTCCGAGCCCCGCAAGTCTCCCCATCTTGGATTCCCCTAGCTCTCTAGTTTTCAGAAATGCACAGGTTTGGTAGGTTTCCCTAGGTGCCGGCTGAGCTAGAGGCCAAAATCTACAGGTAGGCACTTCGCAAAAAACACCTGTGTTTTCTTCCAAAATTTTGGATGTGTCCACGTTGCGCTTTGGGGCGTTTCCTGTCGCGGGCGCTAGGCCTACCCACACAAGTGAGGTATCATTTTTATCGGGAGACTTGGGGGAACGCTGGGTGGAAGGACATTTGTGGCTCCTCTCAGATTCCAGAACTTTCTGCCACAGAAATGTGAGGAACTTGTGTTTTTTAGCCAAATTTTGAGGTTTGCAAAGGATTCTGGGTAAGAGAACCTGGTCCGAGCCCCGCAAGTCACCCCTCCTTGGATTCCCCTAGGTCTCTAATTTTCAGAAATGCACAGGTTTGGTAGGTTTCCCTAGGTGCCGGCTGAGCTAGAGGCCAAAATCTACAGGTAGGCACTTCGCAAAAAAAACACCTCTGTTTTCTTCCAAAATTTTGGATGTGTCCACGTTGCGCTTTGGGCTGTTTCCTGTCGCGGGCGCTAGGCCTACCCACACAAGTGAGATATCATTTTTATCGGGAGACTTGGGGGAACGCTGGGTGGAAGGAAATTTGTGGCTCCTCTTAGATTCCAGAACTTTCTGCCACAGAAATGTGAGGAACATGTGTTTTTTTAGCCAAATTTTGAGGTTTGCAAAGGATTCTGGATAACAGAACCTGGCCCTGGCCCCGCAAGTCACCCCTCCTTGGATTCCCCTAGGTCTCTAGTTTTCAGAAATGCATAGGTTTGGTAGGTTTCCCTAGGTGCCGGCTGAGCTAGAGGCCAAAATCTACAGGTAGGCACTTCGCAAAAAACACCTCTGTTTTCTTCCAAAATTTTGGATGTGTCCACGTTGCGCTTTGGGGTGTTTCCTGTCGCGGGCGCTAGGCCTACCCACATAAGTAAGGTATAATTTTTATCGGGAGACTTGGGGGAACGCTGGGTGGAAGGAAATTTGTGGCTCCTCTCAGATTCCAGAACTTTCTGCCACAGAAATTTGAGGAACATGTTTTTTTTTAACCAAATTTTGAGGTTTGCAAAGGATTCTGGGTAACAGAACCTGGTCTGAGCCCCGCAAGTCACCCCATCTTGGATTCCCCTAGGTCTCTAGTTTTCCGAAATGCACAGGTTTGGTAGGTTTCCCTAGGTGCCGGATGAGCTAGAGGCCAAAATCTACAGGTAGGCACTTCGCAAAAAACACCTCTGTTTTCTTCCAAAAGTTTGGATGTGTCCACGTTGCGCTTTGGGGTGTTTCCTGTCGCGGGCGCTAGGCCTACCCACACAAGTGAGGTATCATTTTTATCGGGAGACTTGGGGGAACGCTGGGTGGAAGGAAATTTGTGGCTCCTCTCAGATTCCAGAACTTTCTGCCACAGAAATGTGAGGAACATGTGTTTTTTTAGCCAAATTTTGAGGTTTGCAAAGGATTCTGGATAACAGAACCTGGTCCGAGCCCCGCAAGTCTCCCCATCTTGGATTCCCCTAGGTCTCTAGTTTTCAGAAAGGCACAGGTTTGGTAGGTTTCCCTAGGTGCCGGCTGAGCTAGAGGCCAAAATCTACAGGTAGGCACTTCGCAAAAAACACCTGTGTTTTCTTCCAAAATTTTGGATGTGTCCACGTTGCGCTTTGGGGCGTTTCCTGTCGCGGGCGCTAGGCCTACCCACACAAGTGAGGTATCATTTTTATCGGGAGAGTTGGGGGAACGCTGGGTGGAAGGAAATTCGTGGCTCCTCTCAGATTCCAGAACTTTCTGCCACAGAAATGTGAGGACCATGTATTTTTTTAGCCAAAGTTTGAGGTTTGCAAAGGATTCTGGGTAACAGAACCTGGTCCGAGCCCCGCAAGTCACCCCTCCTTGGATTCCACTAGGTCTCTAGTTTTCAGAAATGCACAGGTTTGGTAGGTTTCCCTAGGTGCCGGCTGAGCTAGAGGCCAAAATCTACAGGTAGGCACTTCGCAAAAATCACCTCTGTTTTCTTCCAAAATTTTGGATGTGTCCACGTTGCGCTTTGGGGTGTTTCCTGTCGCGGGCGCTAGGCCTACCCACACAAGTGATGTATCATTTTTATCGGGAGACTTGGGGGAACGCTGGGTGTAACGAAATTTGTGGCTCCTCTCAGATTCCAGAACTTTCTGCCACAGAAATGTGAGGAACATGTGTTTTTTTAGCCAAATTTTGAGGTTTGCAAAGGATTCTGGGTAACAGAACCTCGTCCGAGCCCCGCAAGTCTCCCCATCTTGGATTCCCCTAGGTCTCTAGTTTTCAGAAATGCACAGGTTTGGTAGGTTTCCCTAGGTGCCGGCTGAGCTAGAGGCCAAAATCTACAGGTAGGCACTTCGCAAAAAACACCTGTGTTTTCTTCCAAAATTTTGGATGTGTCCACGTTGCGCTTTGGGGCGTTTCCTGTCGCGGGCGCTAGGCCTACCCACATAAGTAAGGTATAATTTTTATCGGGAGACTTGGGGGAACGCTGGGTGGAAGGAAATTTGTGGCTCCTCTCAGATTCCAGAACTTTCTGCCACAGAAATTTGAGGAACATGTTTTTTTTTAACCAAATTTTGAGGTTTGCAAAGGATTCTGGGTAACAGAACCTGGTCTGAGCCCCGCAAGTCACCCCATCTTGGATTCCCCTAGGTCTCTAGTTTTCCGAAATGCACAGGTTTGGTAGGTTTCCCTAGGTGCCGGCTGAGCTAGAGGCCAAAATCTACAGGTAGGCACTTCGCAAAAAACACCTCTGTTTTCTTCCAAAAGTTTGGATGTGTCCACGTTGCGCTTTGGGGTGTTTCCTGTTGCGGGCGCTAGGCCTACCCACACAAGTGAGGTATAATTTTTATCGGGAGAGTTGGGGGAACGCTGGGTGGAAGGAAATTCGTGGCTCCTCTCAGATTCCAGAACTTTCTGCCACAGAAATGTGAGGACCATGTGTTTTTTTAGCCAAAGTTTGAGGTTTGCAAAGGATTCTGGGTAACAGAACCTGGTCCGAGCCCCGCAAGTCACCCCATCTTGGATTCCACTAGGTCTCTAGTTTTCAGAAATGCACAGGTTTGGTAGGTTTCCCTAGGTGCAGGCTGAGCTAGAGGCCAAAATCTACAGGTAGGCACTTCGCAAAAATCACCTCTGTTTTCTTCCAAAATTTTGGATGTGTCCACGTTGCGCTTTGGGGTGTTTCCTGTCGAGGGCGCTAGGCCTACCCACACAAGTGATGTATCATTTTTATCGGGAGACTTGGGGGAACGCTGGGTGTAAGGAAATTTGTGGCTCCTCTCAGATTCCAGAACTTTCTGCCACAGAAATGTGAGGAACATGTGTTTTTTTAGCCAAATTTTGAGGTTTGCAAAGGATTCTGGGTAACAGAACCTCGTCCGAGCCCCGCAAGTCTCCCCATCTTGGATTCCCCTAGGTCTCTAGTTTTCAGAAATGCACAGGTTTGGTAGGTTTCCCTAGGTGCCGGCTGAGCTAGAGGCCAAAATCTACAGGTAGGCACTTCGCAAAAAACACCTGTGTTTTCTTCCAAAATTTTGGATGTGTCCACGTTGCGCTTTGGGGCGTTTCCTGTCGCGGGTGCTAGGCCTACCCACACAAGTGAGGTATCATTTTTATCGGGAGACTTGGGGGAACGCTGGGTGGAAGGACATTTGTGGCTCCTCTCAGATTCCAGAACTTTCCGCCACAGAAATGTGAGGAACTTGTGTTTTTTAGCCAAATTTTGAGGTTTGCAAAGGATTCTGGGTAACAGAACCTGGTCCGAGCCCCGCAAGTCACCCCTCCTTGGATTCCCCTAGGTCTCTAGTTTTCAGAAATGCACAGGTTTGGTAGGCTTCCCTAGGTGCCGGCTGAGCTAGAGGCCAAAATCTACAGGTAGGCACTTCGCACAAAAAAACACCTCTGTTTTCTTCCAAAATTTTGGATGTGTCCACGTTGCGCTTTGGGCTGTTTCCTGTCGCGGGCGCTAGGCCTACCCACACAAGTGAGATATCATTTTTATCGGGAGACTTGGGGGAACGCTGGGTGGAAGGAAATTTGTGGCTCCTCTCAGATTCCAGAACTTTCTGCCACAGAAATGTGAGGAACATGTGTTTTTTTAGCCACATTTTGAGGTTTGCAAAGGATTCTGGGTAACAGAACCTGGTCCGAGCCCCGCAAGTCACCCCTCCTTGGATTCCCCTAGGTCTCTAGTTTTCAGAAATGCACAGGTTTGGTAGGTTTCCCTAGGTGCCGGTTGAGCTGGAGGCCAAAATCTACAGGTAGGCACTTCGCAAAAAACACCTCTGTTTTCTCCCAAAATTTTGGATGTGTCCACGTTGCGCTTTGGGGTGTTTCCTGTCGCGGGCGCTAGGCCTACCCACACAAGTGAGATATCATTTTTATCGGGAGACTTGGGGGAACGCTGGGTGGAAGGAAATTTGTGGCTCCTCTCAGATTCCAGAACTTTCTGCCACAGAAATGTGAGGAACATGTGTTTTTTTAGCCAAATTTTGAGGTTTGCAAAGGATTCTGGATAACAGAACCTGGTCCTGGCCCCGCAAGTCACCCCTCCTTGGATTCCCCTAGGTCTCTAGTTTTCAGAAATGCATAGGTTTGGTAGGTTTCCCTAGGTGCCGGCTGAGCTAGAGGCCAAAATCTACAGGTAGGCACTTCGCAAAAAACACCTCTGTTTTCTTCCAAAATTTTGGATGTGTCCACGTTGCGCTTTGGGGTGTTTCCTGTCGCGGGCGCTAGGCCTACCCACATAAGTAAGGTATAATTTTTATCGGGAGACTTGGGGGAACGCTGGGTGGAAGGAAATTTGTGGCTCCTCTCAGATTCCAGAACTTTCTGCCACAGAAATGTGAGGAACATGTGTTTTTTTAGCCAAATTTTGAGGTTTGCAAAGGATTCTGGATAACAGAACCTGGTCCGAGCCCCGCAAGTCTCCCCATCTTGGATTCCCCTAGGTCTCTAGTTTTCAGAAATGCACAGGTTTGGTAGGTTTCCCTAGGTGCCGGCTGAGCTAGAGGCCAAAATCTACAGGTAGGCACTTCGCAAAAAACACCTGTGTTTTCTTCCAAAATTTTGGATGTGTCCACGTTGCGCTTTGGGGCGTTTCCTGTCGCGGGCGCTAGGCCTACCCACACAAGTGAGGTATCATTTTTATCGGGAGAGTTGGGGGAACGCTGGGTGGAAGGAAATTCGTGGGTCCTCTCAGATTTCAGAACTTTCTGCCACAGAAATGTGAGGACCATGTGTTTTTTTAGCCAAAGTTTGAGGTTTGCAAAGGATTCTGGGTAACAGAACCTGGTCCGAGCCCCGCAAGTCACCCCATCTTGGATTCCCCTAGGTCTCTAATTTTCAGAAATGCACAGGTTTGGTAGGTTTCCCTCGGTGCCGGCTGAGCTAGAGGCCAAAATCTACAGGTAGGCACTTCGCAAAAAACACCTGTGTTTACTTCCAAAATTTTGGATGTGTCCACGTTGCGCTTTGGGGCGTTTCCTGTCGCGGGCGCTAGGCCTACCCACACAAGTGAGGTATCATTTTTATCGGGAGACTTGGGGGAATGCTGGGTGGAAGGAAATTTGTGGCTCCTCTCAGATTCCAGAACTTTCTGCCACAGAAATGTAAGGAACATGTGTTTTTTTAGCCAAATTTTGAAGTTTGCAAAGGATTCTGGGTAACAGAACCTGGTCCGAGCCCTGCAAGTCACCCCATCTTGGATTCCCCTAGATCTCTAGTTTTCAGAAATGCACAGGTTTGGTAGGTTTCCCTAGGTGCCGGCTGAGCTAGAGGCCAAAATCTCCAGGTAGGCAGTTCGCAAAAAACACCTCTGTTTTCTTCCAAAAGTTTGGATGTGTCCACATTCCGCTTTGGGGTGTTTCCTGTCGCGGGCGCTAGGCCTACCCACACAAGTGAGGTATCATTTTTATCGGGAGACTTGGGGGAACGCTGGGTGGAAGGACATTTGTGGCTCCTCTCAGATTCCAGAACTTTCTGCCACAGAAATGTGAGGAACATGTGTTTTTTTAGCCAAATTTTGAGGTTTGCAAAGGATTCTGGGTAACAGAACCTCGTCCGAGCCCCGCAAGTCTCCCCATCTTGCATTCCCCTAGGTCTCTAGTTTTCAGAAATGCACAGGTTTGGTAGGTTTCCCTAGGTGCCGGCTGAGCTAGAGGCCAAAATCTACAGGTAGGCACTTCGCAAAAAACACCTGTGTTTTCTTCCAAAATTTTGGATGTGTCCACGTTGCGCTTTGGGGCGTTTCCTGTCGCGGGCGCTAGGCCTACCCACACAAGTGAGGTATCATTTTTATCGGGAGACTTGGGGGAACGCTGGGTGGAAGGACATTTGTGGCTGCTCTCAGATTCCAGAACTTTCCGCCACAGAAATGTGAGGAACTTGTGTTTTTTAGCCACATTTTGAGGTTTGCAAAGGATTCTGGGTAACAGAACCTGGTCCGAGCCCCGCAAGTCACCCCTCCTTGGATTCCCCTAGGTCTCTAGTTTTCAGAAATGCACAGGTTTGGTAGGTTTCCCTAGGTGCAGGTTGAGCTGGAGGCCAAAATCTACAGGTAGGCACTTCGCAAAAAACACCTCTGTTTTCTCCCAAAATTTTGGATGTGTCCACGTTGCGCTTTGGGGTGTTTCCTGTCGCGGGCGCTAGGCCTACCCACACAAGTGAGATATCATTTTTATCGGGAGACTTGGGGGAACGCTGGGTGGAAGGAAATTTGTGGCTCCTCTCAGATTCCAGAACTTTCTGCCACAGAAATGTGAGGAACATGTGTTTTTTTAGCCAAATTTTGAGGTTTGCAAAGGATTCTGGATAACAGAACCTGGTCCTGGCCCCGCAAGTCACCCCTCCTTGGATTCCCCTAGGTCTCTAGTTTTCAGAAATGCATAGGTTTGGTAGGTTTCCCTAGGTGCCGGCTGAGCTAGAGGCCAAAATCTACAGGTAGGCACTTCGCAAAAAACACCTCTGTTTTCTTCCAAAATTTTGGATGTGTCCACGTTGCGCTTTGGGGTGTTTCCTGTCGCGGGCGCTAGGCCTACCCACATAAGTAAGGTATAATTTTTATCGGGAGACTTGGGGGAACGCTGGGTGGAAGGAAATTTGTGGCTCCTCTCAGATTCCAGAACTTTCTGCCACAGAAATGTGAGGAACATGTGTTTTTTTAGCCAAATTTTGAGGTTTGCAAAGGATTCTGGATAACAGAACCTGGTCCGAGCCCCGCAAGTCTCCCCATCTTGGATTCCCCTAGGTCTCTAGTTTTCAGAAATGCACAGGTTTGGTAGGTTTCCCTAGGTGCCGGCTGAGCTAGAGGCCAAAATCTACAGGTAGGCACTTCGCAAAAAACACCTGTGATTTCTTCCAAAATTTTGGATGTGTCCACGTTGCGCTTTGGGGCGTTTCCTGTCGCGGGCGCTAGGCCTACCCACACAAGTGAGGTATCATTTTTATCGGGAGAGTTGGGGGAACGCT
The DNA here is from genome assembly GCF_031143425.1 of Pleurodeles waltl. Taxonomy (NCBI): domain Eukaryota; kingdom Metazoa; phylum Chordata; class Amphibia; order Caudata; family Salamandridae; genus Pleurodeles; species Pleurodeles waltl. The sequence goes on from NC_090439.1 coordinate 4,556,807, forward strand.
GGGTGGAAGGAAATTCGTGGCTCCTCTCAGATTCCAGAACTTTCTGCCACAGAAATGTGAGGACCATGTGTTTTTTTAGCCAAAGTTTGAGGTTTGCAAAGGATTCTGGGTAACAGAACCTGGTCCGAGCCCCGCAAGTCACCCCATCTTGGATTCCCCTAGGTCTCTAGTTTTCAGAAATGCACAGGTTTGGTAGGTTTCCCTAGGTGCCGGCTGAGCTAGAGGCCAAAATCTACAGGTAGGCAGTTCGCAAAAAACACCTCTGTTTTCTTCCAAAAGTTTGGATGTGTCCACGTTCCGCTTTGGGGTGTTTCCTGTCGCGGGCGCTAGGCCTACCCACACAAGTGAGGTATCATTTTTATCGGGAGACTTTGGGGAACGCTGGGTGGAAGGAAATTTGTGGCTCCTCTCAGATTCCAGAACTTTCTGCCACAGAAATGTGAGGAACATGTGTTTTTTTAGCCAAATTTTGAGGTTTGCAAAGGATTCTGGGTAACAGAACCTGGTTTGAGCCCCGCAAGTCTCCCCATCTTGGATTCCCCTAGGTCTCTAGTTTTCAGAAATGCACAGGTTTGGTAGGTTTCCCTAGGTGCCGGCTGAGCTAGAGGCCAAAATCTACAGGTAGGCACTTTGCAAAAAACACCTCTGTTTTCTTCCAAAATTTTGGATGTGTCCACGTTGCGCTTTGGGGCGTTTCCTGACGCGGGCGCTAGGCCTACCCACACAAGTGAGGTATCATTTTTATCGGGAGAGTTGGGGGAACACTGGGTGGAAGGAAATTTGTGGCTCCTCTCAGATTCCAGAACTTTCTGCCACAGAAATGTGAGGACCATGTGTTTTTTTAGCCAAAGTTTGAGGTTTGCAAAGGATTCTGGGTAACAGAACCTGGTCCAAGCCCCGCAAGTCACCCCATCCTGGATTCCCCTAGGTCTCTAGTTTTCAGAAATGCACAGGTTTGGTAGGTTTCCACAGGTGCCGGCTGAGCTAGAGGCCAAAATCTACAGGTAGGCACTTCGCAAAAAACACCTCTGTTTTCTTCTAAAATTTTGGATGTGTCCACGTTGCGCTTTGGGGTGTTTCCTGTCGCGGGCGCTAGGCCTACCCACACAAGTGAGGTATCATTTTTATCGGGAGACTTGGGGGAACGCTGGGTGGAAGGACATTTGTGGCTCCTCTCAGATTCCAGAACTTTCTGCCACAGAAATGTGAGGAACTTGTGTTTTTTAGCCAAATTTTGAGGTTTGCAAAGGATTCTGGGTAACAGAACCTGGTCCGAGCCCCGCAAGTCACCCCTCCTTGGATTCCCCTAGGTCTCTAGTTTTCAGAAATGCACAGGTTTGGTAGGTTTCCCTAGGTGCCGGCTGAGCTAGAGGCCAAAATCTACAGGTAGGCACTTCGCAAAAAACACCTGTGTTTTCTTCCAAAATTTTGGATGTGTCCACGTTGCGCTTTGGGGCGTTTCCTGTCGCGGGCGCTAGGCCTACCCACACAAGTGAGGTATCATTTTTATCGGGAGACTTGGGGGAATGCTGGGTGGAAGGAAATTTGTGGCTCCTCTCAGATTCCAGAACTTTCTGCCACAGAAATGTAAGGAACATGTGTTTTTTTAGCCAAATTTTGAAGTTTGCAAAGGATTCTGGGTAACAGAACCTGGTCCGAGCCCTGCAAGTCACCCCATCTTGGATTCCCCTAGATCTCTAGTTTTCAGAAATGCACAGGTTTGGTAGGTTTCCCTAGGTGCCGGCTGAGCTAGAGGCCAAAATCTACAGGTAGGCAGTTCGCAAAAAACACCTCTGTTTTCTTCCAAAAGTTTGAATGTGTCCACGTTCCGCTTTGGGGTGTTTCCTGTCGCGGGCTCTAGGCCTACCCACACAAGTGAGGTATCATTTTTATCGGGAGACTTTGGGGAACGCTGGGTGGAAGGAAATTTGTGGCTCCTCTCAGATTCCAGAACTTTCTGCCACAGAAATGTGAGGAACATGTGTTTTTTTAGCCAAATTTTGAGGTTTGCAAAGGATTCTGGGTAACAGAACCTGGTTTGAGCCCCGCAAGTCTCCCCATCTTGGATTCCCCTAGGTCTCTAGTTTTCAGAAATGCACAGGTTTGGTAGGTTTCCCTAGGTGCCGGCTGAGCTAGAGGCCAAAATCTACAGGTAGGCACTTCGCAAAAAACACCTCTGTTTTCTTCCAAAATTTTGGATGTGTCCACGTTGCGCTTTGGGGCGTTTCCTGACGCGGGCGCTAGGCCTACCCACACAAGTGAGGTATCATTTTTATCGGGAGAGTTGGGGGAACACTGGGTGGAAGGAAATTTGTGGCTCCTCTCAGATTCCAGAACTTTCTGCCACAGAAATGTGAGGACCATGTGTTTTTTTAGCCAAAGTTTGAGGTTTGCAAAGGATTCTGGGTAACAGAACCTGGTCCAAGCCCCGCAAGTCACCCCATCTTGGATTCCCCTAGGTCTCTAGTTTTCAGAAATGCACAGGTTTGGTAGGTTTCCACAGGTGCCGGCTGAGCTAGAGGCCAAAATCTACAGGTAGGCACTTCGCAAAAAACACCTCTGTTTTCTTCCAAAATTTTGGATGTGTCCACGTTGCGCTTTGGGGTGTTTCCTGTCGCGGGCGCTAGGCCTACCCACACAAGTGAGGTATCATTTTTATCGGGAGACTTGGGGGAACGCTGGGTGGAAGGACATTTGTGGCTCCTCTCAGATTCCAGAACTTTCTGCCACAGAAATGTGAGGAACTTGTGTTTTTTAGCCAAATTTTGAGGTTTGCAAAGGATTCTGGGTAACAGAACCTGGTCCGAGCCCCGCAAGTCACCCCTCCTTGGATTCCCCTAGGTCTCTAGTTTTCAGAAATGCACAGATTTGGTAGGTTTACCTAGGTGCCGGCTGAGCTAGAGGCCAAAATCTACAGGTAGGCACTTCGCAAAAAAAACACCTCTGTTTTCTTCCAAAATTTTGGATGTGTCCACGTTGCGCTTTGGGCTGTTTCCTGTCGCGGGCGCTAGGCCTACCCACACAAGTGAGATATCATTTTTATCGGGAGACTTGGGGGAACGCTGGGTGGAAGGAAATTTGTGGCTCCTCTCAGATTCCAGAACTTTCTGCCACAGAAATGTGAGGAACATGTGTTTTTTTAGCCACATTTTGAGGTTTGCAAAGGATTTTGGGTAACAGAACCTGGTCCGAGCCCCGCAAGTCACCCCTCCTTGGATTCCCCTAGGTCTCTAGTTTTCAGAAATGCACAGGTTTGGTAGGTTTCCCTAGGTGCCAGTTGAGCTGGAGGCCAAAATCTACAGGTAGGCACTTCGCAAAAAACACCTCTGTTTTCTCCCAAAATTTTGGATGTGTCCACGTTGCGCTTTGGGGTGTTTCCTGTCGCGGGCGCTAGGCCTACCCACACAAGTGAGATATCATTTTTATCGGGAGACTTGGGGGAACGCTGGGTGGAAGGAAATTTGTGGCTCCTCTCAGATTCCAGAACTTTCTGCCACAGAAATGTGAGGAACATGTGTTTTTTTTGCCAAATTTTGAGGTTTGCAAAGGATTCTGGATAACAGAACCTGGTCCTGGCCCCGCAAGTCACCCCTCCTTGGATTCCCCTAGGTCTCTAGTTTTCAGAAATGCATAGGTTTGGTAGGTTTCCCTAGGTGCCGGCTGAGCTAGAGGCCAAAATCTACAGGTAGGCACTTCGCAAAAAACACCTCTGTTTTCTTCCAAAAGTTTGAATGTGTCCACGTTGCGCTTTGGGGTGTTTCCTGTCGCGGGCGCTAGGCCTACCCACATAAGTAAGGTATAATTTTTATCGGGAGACTTGGGGGAACGCTGGGTGGAAGGAAATTTGTGGCTCCTCTCAGATTCCAGAACTTTCTGCCACAGAAATGTGAGGAACATGTGTTTTTTTAGCCAAATTTTGAGGTTTGCAAAGGATTCTGGATAACAGAACCTGGTCCGAGCCCCGCAACTCTCCCCATCTTGGATTCCCCTAGGTCTCTAGTTTTCAGAAATGCACAGGTTTGGTAGGTTTCCCTAGGTGCCGGCTGAGCTAGAGGCCAAAATCTACAGGTAGGCACTTCGCAAAAAACACCTGTGTTTTCTTCCAAAATTTTGGATGTGTCCACGTTGCGCTTTGGGGCGTTTCCTGTCGCGGGCGCTAGGCCTACCCACACAAGTGAGGTATCATTTTTATCGGGAGACTTGGGGGAACGCTGGGTGGAAGGACATTTGTGGCTCCTCTCAGATTCCAGAACTTTCTGCCACAGAAATGTGAGGAACTTGTGTTTTTTAGCCAAATTTTGAGGTTTGCAAAGGATTCTGGGTAACAGAACCTGGTCTGAGCCCCGCAAGTCCCCCCTCCTTGGATTCCCCTAGGTCTCTAATTTTCAGAAATGCACAGGTTTGGTAGGTTTCCCTAGGTGCCGGCTGAGCTAGAGGCCAAAATCTACAGGTAGGCGCTTCGCAAAAAAAACACCTCTGTTTTCTTCCAAAATTTTGGATGTGTCCACGTTGTGCTTTGGGCTGTTTCCTGTCGCGGGCGCTAGGCCTACCCACACAAGTGAGATATCATTTTTATCGGGAGACTTGGGGGAACGCTGGGTGGAAGGAAATTTGTGGCTCCTCTCAGATTCCAGAACTTTCTGCCACAGAAATGTGAGGAACATGTGTTTTTTTAGCCACATTTTGAGGTTTGCAAAGGATTCTGGGAAACAGAACCTGGTCCGAGCCCCGCAAGTCACCCCTCCTTGGATTCCCCTAGGTCTCTAGTTTTCAGAAATGCATAGGTTTGGTAGGTTTCCCTAGGTGCCGGCTGAGCTAGAGGCAAAAATCTACAGGTAGGCACTTCGCAAAAAACACCTCTGTTTTCTTCCAAAATTTTGGATGTGTCCACGTTGCGCTTTGGGGTCTTTCCTGTCGCGGGCGCTAGGCCTACCCACATAAGTAAGGTATAATTTTTATCGGGAGACTTGGGGGAACGCTGGGTGGAAGGAAATTTGTGGCTCCTCTCAGATTCCAGAACTTTCTGCCACAGAAATGTGAGGAACATGTGTTTTTTTAGCCAAATTTTGAGGTTTGCAAAGGATTCTGGATAACAGAACCTGGTCCTGGCCCCGCAAGTCACCCCTCCTTGGATTCCCCTAGGTCTCTAGTTTTCAGAAATGCATAGGTTTGGTAGGTTTCCCTAGGTGCCGGCTGAGCTATATGCCAAAATCTACAGGTAGGCACTTCGCAAAAAACAGCTCTGTTTTCTTCCAAAATTTTGGATGTGTCCACGTTGCGCTTTGGGGTGTTTCCTGTCGCGGGCGCTAGGCCTACCCACATAAGTAAGGTATAATTTTTATCGGGAGACTTGGGGGAACGCTGGGTGGAAGGAAATTTGTGGCTCCTCTCAGATTCCAGAACTTTCTGCCACAGAAATGTGAGGAACATGTGTTTTTTTAGCCAAATTTTGAGGTTTGCAAAGGATTCTGGATAACAGAACCTGGTCCGAGCCCCGCAAGTCTCCCCATCTTGGATTCCCCTAGGTCTCTAGTTTTCAGAAATGCACAGGTTTGGTAGGTTTCCCTAGGTGCCGGCTGAGCTAGAGGCCAAAATCTACAGGTAGGCACTTCGCAAAAAACACCTGTGTTTTCTTCCAAAATTTTGGATGTGTCCACGTTGCGCTTTGGGGCGTTTCCTGTCGCGGGCGCTAGGCCTACCCACACAAGTGAGGTATCATTTTTATCGGGAGACTTGGGGGAACGCTGGGTGGAAGGAAATTTGTGGCTCCTCTCAGATTCCAGAACTTTCTGCCACAGAAATGTGAGGAACATGTGTTTTTTTAGCCAAATTTTGAGGTTTGCAAAGGATTCTGGATAACAGAACCTGGTCCTGGCCCCGCAAGTCACCCCTCCTTGGATTCCCCTAGGTCTCTAGTTTTCAGAAATGCATAGGTTTGGTAGGTTTCCCTAGGTGCCCGCTGAGCTAGAGGCCAAAATCTACAGGTAGGCACTTCGCAAAAAACACCTCTGTTTTCTTCCAAAATTTTGGATGTGTCCACGTTGCGCTTTGGGGCGTTTCCTGTCGCGGGCGCTAGGCCTACCCACACAAGTGAGGTATCATTTTTATCGGGAGACTTGGGGGAATGCTGGGTGGAAGGAAATTTGTGGCTCCTCTCAGATTCCAGAACTTTCTGCCACAGAAATGTAAGGAACATGTGTTTTTTTAGCCAAATTTTGAAGTTTGCAAAGGATTCTGGGTAACAGAACCTGGTCCGAGCCCTGCAAGTCACCCCATCTTGGATTCCCCTAGATCTCTAGTTTTCAGAAATGCACAGGTTTGGTAGGTTTCCCTAGGTGCCGGCTGAGCTAGAGGCCAAAATCTACAGGTAGGCAGTTCGCAAAAAACACCTCTGTTTTCTTCCAAAAGTTTGGATGTGTCCACATTCCGCTTTGGGGTGTTTCCTGTCGCGGGCGTTAGGCCTACCCACACAAGTGAGGTATCATTTTTATCGGGAGACTTGGGGGAACGCTGGGTGGAAGGACATTTGTGGCTCCTCTCAGATTCCAGAACTTTCTGCCACAGAAATGTGAGGAACATGTGTTTTTTTAGCCAAATTTTGAGGTTTGCAAAGGATTCTGGGTAACAGAACCTCGTCCGAGCCCCGCAAGTCTCCCCATCTTGCATTCCCCTAGGTCTCTAGTTTTCAGAAATGCACAGGTTTGGTAGGTTTCCCTAGGTGCCGGCTGAGCTAGAGGCCAAAATCTACAGGTAGGCACTTCGCAAAAAACACCTGTGTTTTCTTCCAAAATTTTGGATGTGTCCACGTTGCGCTTTGGGGCGTTTCCTGTCGCGGGCGCTAGGCCTACCCACACAAGTGAGGTATCATTTTTATCGGGAGACTTGGGGGAACGCTGGGTGGAAGGACATTTGTGGCTGCTCTCAGATTCCAGAACTTTCCGCCACAGAAATGTGAGGAACTTGTGTTTTTTAGCCACATTTTGAGGTTTGCAAAGGATTCTGGGTAACAGAACCTGGTCCGAGCCCCGCAAGTCACCCCTCCTTGGATTCCCCTAGGTCTCTAGTTTTCAGAAATGCACAGGTTTGGTAGGTTTCCCTAGGTGCAGGTTGAGCTGGAGGCCAAAATCTACAGGTAGGCACTTCGCAAAAAACACCTCTGTTTTCTCCCAAAATTTTGGATGTGTCCATGTTGCGCTTTGGGGTGTTTCCTGTCGCGGGCGCTAGGCCTACCCACACAAGTGAGATATCATTTTTATCGGGAGACTTGGGGGAACGCTGGGTGGAAGGAAATTTGTGGCTCCTCTCAGATTCCAGAACTTTCTGCCACAGAAATGTGAGGAACATGTGTTTTTTTAGCCAAATTTTGAGGTTTGCAAAGGATTCTGGATAACAGAACCTGGTCCTGGCCCCGCAAGTCACCCCTCCTTGGATTCCCCTAGGTCTCTAGTTTTCAGAAATGCATAGGTTTGGTAGGTTTCCCTAGGTGCCGGCTGAGCTAGAGGCCAAAATCTACAGGTAGGCACTTCGCAAAAAACACCTCTGTTTTCTTCCAAAATTTTGGATGTGTCCACGTTGCGCTTTGGGGTGTTTCCTGTCGCGGGCGCTAGGCCTACCCACATAAGTAAGGTATAATTTTTATCGGGAGACTTGGGGGAACGCTGGGTGGAAGGAAATTTGTGGCTCCTCTCAGATTCCAGAACTTTCTGCCACAGAAATGTGAGGAACATGTGTTTTTTTAGCCAAATTTTGAGGTTTGCAAAGGATTCTGGATAACAGAACCTGGTCCGAGCCCCGCAAGTCTCCCCATCTTGGATTCCCCTAGGTCTCTAGTTTTCAGAAATGCACAGGTTTGGTAGGTTTCCCTAGGTGCCGGCTGAGCTAGAGGCCAAAATCTACAGGTAGGCACTTCGCAAAAAACACCTGTGATTTCTTCCAAAATTTTGGATGTGTCCACGTTGCGCTTTGGGGCGTTTCCTGTCGCGGGCGCTAGGCCTACCCACACAAGTGAGGTATCATTTTTATCGGGAGAGTTGGGGGAACGCTGGGTGGAAGGAAATTCGTGGCTCCTCTCAGATTCCAGAACTTTCTGCCACAGAAATGTGAGGACCATGTGTTTTTTTAGCCAAAGTTTGAGGTTTGCAAAGGATTCTGGGTAACAGAACCTGGTCCGAGCCCCGCAAGTCACCCCATCTTGGATTCCCCTAGGTCTCTAATTTTCAGAAATGCACAGGTTTGGTAGGTTTCCCTCGGTGCCGGCTGAGCTAGAGGCCAAAATCTACAGGTAGGCACTTCGCAAAAAACACCTGTGTTTACTTCCAAAATTTTGGATGTGTCCACGTTGCGCTTTGGGGCGTTTCCTGTCGCGGGCGCTAGGCCTACCCACACAAGTGAGGTATCATTTTTATCGGGAGACTTGGGGGAATGCTGGGTGGAAGGAAATTTGTGGCTCCTCTCAGATTCCAGAACTTTCTGCCACAGAAATGTAAGGAACATGTGTTTTTTTAGCCAAATTTTGAAGTTTGCAAAGGATTCTGGGTAACAGAACCTGGTCCGAGCCCTGCAAGTCACCCCATCTTGGATTCCCCTAGATCTCTAGTTTTCAGAAATGCACAGGTTTGGTAGGTTTCCCTAGGTGCCGGCTGAGCTAGAGGCCAAAATCTACAGGTAGGCAGTTCGCAAAAAACACCTCTGTTTTCTTCCAAAAGTTTGGATGTGTCCACGTTCCGCTTTGGGGTGTTTCCTGTCGCGGGCGCTAGGCCTACCCACAGAAGTGAGGTATCATTTTTATCGGGAGACTTTGGGGAACGCTGGGTGGAAGGAAATTTGTGGCTCCTCTCAGATTCCAGAACTTTCTGCCACAGAAATGTGAGGAACATGTGTTTTTTTAGCCAAATTTTGAGGTTTGCAAAGGATTCTGGGTAACAGAACCTGGTTTGAGCCCCGCAAGTCTCCCCATCTTGGATTCCCCTAGGTCTCTAGTTTTCAGAAATGCACAGGTTTGGTAGGTTTCCCTAGGTGCCGGCTGAGCTAGAGGCCAAAATCTACAGGTAGGCACTTTGCAAAAAACACCTCTGTTTTCTTCCAAAATTTTGGATGTGTCCACGTTGCGCTTTGGGGCGTTTCCTGACGCGGGCGCTAGGCCTACCCACACAAGTGAGGTATCATTTTTATCGGGAGAGTTGGGGGAACACTGGGTGGAAGGAAATTTGTGGCTCCTCTCAGATTCCAGAACTTTCTGCCACAGAAATGTGAGGACCATGTGTTTTTTTAGCCAAAGTTTGAGGTTTGCAAAGGATTCTGGGTAACAGAACCTGGTCCAAGCCCCGCAAGTCACCCCATCTTGGATTCCCCTAGGTCTCTAGTTTTCAGAAATGCACAGGTTTGGTAGGTTTCCACAGGTGCCGGCTGAGCTAGAGGCCAAAATCTACAGGTAGGCACTTCGCAAAAAACACCTCTGTTTTCTTCTAAAATTTTGGATGTGTCCACGTTGCGCTTTGGGGTGTTTCCTGTCGCGGGCGCTAGGCCTACCCACACAAGTGAGGTATCATTTTTATCGGGAGACTTGGGGGAACGCTGGGTGGAAGGACATTTGTGGCTCCTCTCAGATTCCAGAACTTTCTGCCACAGAAATGTGAGGAACTTGTGTTTTTTAGCCAAATTTTGAGGTTTGCAAAGGATTCTGGGTAACAGAACCTGGTCCGAGCCCCGCAAGTCACCCCTCCTTGGATTCCCCTAGGTCTCTAGTTTTCAGAAATGCACAGGTTTGGTAGGTTTCCCTAGGTGCCGGCTGAGCTAGAGGCCAAAATCTACAGGTAGGCACTTCGCAAAAAACACCTGTGTTTTCTTCCAAAATTTTGGATGTGTCCACGTTGCGCTTTGGGGCGTTTCCTGTCGCGGGCGCTAGGCCTACCCACACAAGTGAGGTATCATTTTTATCGGGAGACTTGGGGGAATGCTGGGTGGAAGGAAATTTGTGGCTCCTCTCAGATTCCAGAACTTTCTGCCACAGAAATGTAAGGAACATGTGTTTTTTTAGCCAAATTTTGAAGTTTGCAAAGGATTCTGGGTAACAGAACCTGGTCCGAGCCCTGCAAGTCACCCCATCTTGGATTCCCCTAGATCTCTAGTTTTCAGAAATGCACAGGTTTGGTAGGTTTCCCTAGGTGCCGGCTGAGCTAGAGGCCAAAATCTACAGGTAGGCAGTTCGCAAAAAACACCTCTGTTTTCTTCCAAAAGTTTGGATGTGTCCACGTTCCGCTTTGGGGTGTTTCCTGTCGCGGGCGCTAGGCCTACCCACACAAGTGAGGTATCATTTTTATCGGGAGACTTTGGGGAACGCTGGGTGGAAGGAAATTTGTGGCTCCTCTCAGATTCCAGAACTTTCTGCCACAGAAATGTGAGGACCATGTGTTTTTTTAGCCAAAGTTTGAGGTTTGCAAAGGATTCTGGGTAACAGAACCTGGTCCAAGCCCCGCAAGTCACCCCATCTTGGATTCCCCTAGGTCTCTAGTTTTCAGAAATGCACAGGTTTGGTAGGTTTCCACAGGTGCCGGCTGAGCTAGAGGCCAAAATCTACAGGTAGGCACTTCGCAAAAAACACCTCTGTTTTCTTCTAAAATTTTGGATGTGTCCACGTTGCGCTTTGGGGTGTTTCCTGTCGCGGGCGCTAGGCCTACCCACACAAGTGAGGTATCATTTTTATCGGGAGACTTGGGGGAACGCTGGGTGGAAGGACATTTGTGGCTCCTCTCAGATTCCAGAACTTTCTGCCACAGAAATGTGAGGAACTTGTGTTTTTTAGCCAAATTTTGAGGTTTGCAAAGGATTCTGGGTAACAGAACCTGGTCCGAGCCCCGCAAGTCACCCCTCCTTGGATTCCCCTAGGTCTCTAGTTTTCAGAAATGCACAGGTTTGGTAGGTTTCCCTAGGTGCCGGCTGAGCTAGAGGCCAAAATCTACAGGTAGGCACTTCGCAAAAAACACCTGTGTTTTCTTCCAAAATTTTGGATGTGTCCACGTTGCGCTTTGGGGCGTTTCCTGTCGCGGGCGCTAGGCCTACCCACACAAGTGAGGTATCATTTTTATCGGGAGACTTGGGGGAATGCTGGGTGGAAGGAAATTTGTGGCTCCTCTCAGATTCCAGAACTTTCTGCCACAGAAATGTAAGGAACATGTGTTTTTTTAGCCAAATTTTGAAGTTTGCAAAGGATTCTGGGTAACAGAACCTGGTCCGAGCCCTGCAAGTCACCCCATCTTGGATTCCCCTAGATCTCTAGTTTTCAGAAATGCACAGGTTTGGTAGGTTTCCCTAGGTGCCGGCTGAGCTAGAGGCCAAAATCTACAGGTAGGCAGTTCGCAAAAAACACCTCTGTTTTCTTCCAAAAGTTTGGATGTGTCCACATTCCGCTTTGGGGTGTTTCCTGTCGCGGGCGCTAGGCCTACCCACACAAGTGAGGTATCATTTTTATCGGGAGACTTGGGGGAACGCTGGGTGGAAGGACATTTGTGGCTCCTCTCAGATTCCAGAACTTTCTGCCACAGAAATGTGAGGAACATGTGTTTTTTTAGCCAAATTTTGAGGTTTGCAAAGGATTCTGGGTAACAGAACCTCGTCCGAGCCCCGCAAGTCTCCCCATCTTGCATTCCCCTAGGTCTCTAGTTTTCAGAAATGCACAGGTTTGGTAGGTTTCCCTAGGTGCCGGCTGAGCTAGAGGCCAAAATCTACAGGTAGGCACTTCGCAAAAAACACCTGTGTTTTCTTCCAAAATTTTGGATGTGTCCACGTTGCGCTTTGGGGCGTTTCCTGTCGCGGGCGCTAGGCCTACCCACACAAGTGAGGTATCATTTTTATCGGGAGACTTGGGGGAACGCTGGGTGGAAGGACATTTGTGGCTGCTCTCAGATTCCAGAACTTTCCGCCACAGAAATGTGAGGAACTTGTGTTTTTTAGCCACATTTTGAGGTTTGCAAAGGATTCTGGGTAACAGAACCTGGTCCGAGCCCCGCAAGTCACCCCTCCTTGGATTCCCCTAGGTCTCTAGTTTTCAGAAATGCACAGGTTTGGTAGGTTTCCCTAGGTGCAGGTTGAGCTGGAGGCCAAAATCTACAGGTAGGCACTTCGCAAAAAACACCTCTGTTTTCTCCCAAAATTTTGGATGTGTCCACGTTGCGCTTTGGGGTGTTTCCTGTCGCGGGCGCTAGGCCTACCCACACAAGTGAGATATCATTTTTATCGGGAGACTTGGGGGAACGCTGGGTGGAAGGAAATTTGTGGCTCCTCTCAGATTCCAGAACTTTCTGCCACAGAAATGTGAGGAACATGTGTTTTTTTAGCCAAATTTTGAGGTTTGCAAAGGATTCTGGATAACAGAACCTGGTCCTGGCCCCGCAAGTCACCCCTCCTTGGATTCCCCTAGGTCTCTAGTTTTCAGAAATGCATAGGTTTGGTAGGTTTCCCTAGGTGCCGGCTGAGCTAGAGGCCAAAATCTACAGGTAGGCACTTCGCAAAAAACACCTCTGTTTTCTTCCAAAATTTTGGATGTGTCCACGTTGCGCTTTGGGGTGTTTCCTGTCGCGGGCGCTAGGCCTACCCACATAAGTAAGGTATAATTTTTATCGGGAGACTTGGGGGAACGCTGGGTGGAAGGAAATTTGTGGCTCCTCTCAGATTCCAGAACTTTCTGCCACAGAAATGTGAGGAACATGTGTTTTTTTAGCCAAATTTTGAGGTTTGCAAAGGATTCTGGATAACAGAACCTGGTCCGAGCCCCGCAAGTCTCCCCATCTTGGATTCCCCTAGGTCTCTAGTTTTCAGAAATGCACAGGTTTGGTAGGTTTCCCTAGGTGCCGGCTGAGCTAGAGGCCAAAATCTACAGGTAGGCACTTCGCAAAAAACACCTGTGATTTCTTCCAAAATTTTGGATGTGTCCACGTTGCGCTTTGGGGCGTTTCCTGTCGCGGGCGCTAGGCCTACCCACACAAGTGAGGTATCATTTTTATCGGGAGAGTTGGGGGAACGCTGGGTGGAAGGAAATTCGTGGCTCCTCTCAGATTCCAGAACTTTCTGCCACAGAAATGTGAGGACCATGTGTTTTTTTAGCCAAAGTTTGAGGTTTGCAAAGGATTCTGGGTAACAGAACCTGGTCCGAGCCCCGCAAGTCACCCCATCTTGGATTCCCCTAGGTCTCTAATTTTCAGAAATGCACAGGTTTGGTAGGTTTCCCTCGGTGCCGGCTGAGCTAGAGGCCAAAATCTACAGGTAGGCACTTCGCAAAAAACACCTGTGTTTACTTCCAAAATTTTGGATGTGTCCACGTTGCGCTTTGGGGCGTTTCCTGTCGCGGGCGCTAGGCCTACCCACACAAGTGAGGTATCATTTTTATCGGGAGACTTGGGGGAATGCTGGGTGGAAGGAAATTTGTGGCTCCTCTCAGATTCCAGAACTTTCTGCCACAGAAATGTAAGGAACATGTGTTTTTTTAGCCAAATTTTGAAGTTTGCAAAGGATTCTGGGTAACAGAACCTGGTCCGAGCCCTGCAAGTCACCCCATCTTGGATTCCCCTAGATCTCTAGTTTTCAGAAATGCACAGGTTTGGTAGGTTTCCCTAGGTGCCGGCTGAGCTAGAGGCCAAAATCTACAGGTAGGCAGTTCGCAAAAAACACCTCTGTTTTCTTCCAAAAGTTTGGATGTGTCCACGTTCCGCTTTGGGGTGTTTCCTGTCGCGGGCGCTAGGCCTACCCACAGAAGTGAGGTATCATTTTTATCGGGAGACTTTGGGGAACGCTGGGTGGAAGGAAATTTGTGGCTCCTCTCAGATTCCAGAACTTTCTGCCACAGAAATGTGAGGAACATGTGTTTTTTTAGCCAAATTTTGAGGTTTGCAAAGGATTCTGGGTAACAGAACCTGGTTTGAGCCCCGCAAGTCTCCCCATCTTGGATTCCCCTAGGTCTCTAGTTTTCAGAAATGCACAGGTTTGGTAGGTTTCCCTAGGTGCCGGCTGAGCTAGAGGCCAAAATCTACAGGTAGGCACTTTGCAAAAAACACCTCTGTTTTCTTCCAAAATTTTGGATGTGTCCACGTTGCGCTTTGGGGCGTTTCCTGACGCGGGCGCTAGGCCTACCCACACAAGTGAGGTATCATTTTTATCGGGAGAGTTGGGGGAACACTGGGTGGAAGGAAATTTGTGGCTCCTCTCAGATTCCAGAACTTTCTGCCACAGAAATGTGAGGACCATGTGTTTTTTTAGCCAAAGTTTGAGGTTTGCAAAGGATTCTGGGTAACAGAACCTGGTCCAAGCCCCGCAAGTCACCCCATCTTGGATTCCCCTAGGTCTCTAGTTTTCAGAAATGCACAGGTTTGGTAGGTTTCCACAGGTGCCGGCTGAGCTAGAGGCCAAAATCTACACGTAGGCACTTCGCAAAAAACACCTCTGTTTTCTTCTAAAATTTTGGATGTGTCCACGTTGCGCTTTGGGGTGTTTCCTGTCGCGGGCGCTAGGCCTACCCACACAAGTGAGGTATCATTTTTATCGGGAGACTTGGGGGAACGCTGGGTGGAAGGACATTTGTGGCTCCTCTCAGATTCCAGAACTTTCTGCCACAGAAATGTGAGGAACTTGTGTTTTTTAGCCAAATTTTAGGTTTGCAAAGGATTCTGGGTAACAGAACCTGGTCCGAGCCCCGCAAGTCACCCCTCCTTGGATTCCCCTAGGTCTCTAGTTTTCAGAAATGCACAGGTTTGGTAGGTTTCCCTAGGTGCCGGCTGAGCTAGAGGCCAAAATCTACAGGTAGGCACTTCGCAAAAAACACCTGTGTTTTCTTCCAAAATTTTGGATGTGTCCACGTTGCGCTTTGGGGCGTTTCCTGTCGCGGGCGCTAGGCCTACCCACACAAGTGAGGTATCATTTTTATCGGGAGACTTGGGGGAATGCTGGGTGGAAGGAAATTTGTGGCTCCTCTCAGATTCCAGAACTTTCTGCCACAGAAATGTAAGGAACATGTGTTTTTTTTAGCCAAATTTTGAAGTTTGCAAAGGATTCTGGGTAACAGAACCTGGTCCGAGCCCTGCAAGTCACCCCATCTTGGATTCCCCTAGATCTCTAGTTTTCAGAAATGCACAGGTTTGGTAGGTTTCCCTAGGTGCCGGCTGAGCTAGAGGCCAAAATCTACAGGTAGGCAGTTCGCAAAAAACACCTCTGTTTTCTTCCAAAAGTTTGGATGTGTCCACGTTCCGCTTTGGGGTGTTTCCTGTCGCGGGCGCTAGGCCTACCCACACAAGTGAGGTATCATTTTTATCGGGAGACTTTGGGGAACGCTGGGTGGAAGGAAATTTGTGGCTCCTCTCAGATTCCAGAACTTTCTGCCACAGAAATGTGAGGAACATGTGTTTTTTTAGCCAAATTTTGAGGTTTGCAAAGGATTCTGGGTAACAGAACCTGGTTTGAGCCCCGCAAGTCTCCCCATCTTGGATTCCCCTAGGTCTCTAGTTTTCAGAAATGCACAGGTTTGGTAGGTTTCCCTAGGTGCCGGCTGAGCTAGAGGCCAAAATCTACAGGTAGGCACTTCGCAAAAAACACCTCTGTTTTCTTCCAAAATTTTGGATGTGTCCACGTTGCGCTTTGGGGCGTTTCCTGACGCGGGCGCTAGGCCTACCCACACAAGTGAGGTATCATTTTTATCGGGAGAGTTGGGGGAACACTGGGTGGAAGGAAATTTGTGGCTCCTCTCAGATTCCAGAACTTTCTGCCACAGAAATGTGAGGACCATGTGTTTTTTTAGCCAAAGTTTGAGGTTTGCAAAGGATTCTGGGTAACAGAACCTGGTCCAAGCCCCGCAAGTCACCCCATCTTGGATTCCCCTAGGTCTCTAGTTTTCAGAAATGCACAGGTTTGGTAGGTTTCCACAGGTGCCGGCTGAGCTAGAGGCCAAAATCTACAGGTAGGCACTTCGCAAAAAACACCTCTGTTTTCTTCCAAAATTTTGGATGTGTCCACGTTGCGCTTTGGGGTGTTTCCTGTCGCGGGCGCTAGGCCTACCCACACAAGTGAGGTATCATTTTTATCGGGAGACTTGGGGGAACGCTGGGTGGAAGGACATTTGTGGCTCCTCTCAGATTCCAGAACTTTCTGCCACAGAAATGTGAGGAACTTGTGTTTTTTAGCCAAATTTTGAGGTTTGCAAAGGATTCTGGGTAACAGAACCTGGTCCGAGCCCCGCAAGTCACCCCTCCTTGGATTCCCCTAGGTCTCTAGTTTTCAGAAATGCACAGGTTTGGTAGGTTTCCCTAGGTGCCGGCTGAGCTAGAGGCCAAAATCTACAGGTAGGCACTTCGCAAAAAAAACACCTCTGTTTTCTTCCAAAATTTTGGATGTGTCCACGTTGCGCTTTGGGCTGTTTCCTGTCGCGGGCGCTAGGCCTACCCACACAAGTGAGATATCATTTTTATCGGGAGACTTGGGGGAACGCTGGGTGGAAGGAAATTTGTGGCTCCTCTCAGATTCCAGAACTTTCTGCCACAGAAATGTGAGGAACATGTGTTTTTTTAGCCACATTTTGAGGTTTGCAAAGGATTCTGGGTAACAGAACCTGGTCCGAGCCCCGCAAGTCACCCCTCCTTGGATTCCCCTAGGTCTCTAGTTTTCAGAAATGCACAGGTTTGGTAGGTTTCCCTAGGTGCCGGTTGAGCTGGAGGCCAAAATCTACAGGTAGGCACTTCGCAAAAAACACCTCTGTTTTCTCCCAAAATTTTGGATGTGTCCACGTTGCGCTTTGGGGTGTTTCCTGTCGCGGGCGCTAGGCCTACCCACACAAGTGAGATATCATTTTTATCGGGAGACTTGGGGGAACGCTGGGTGGAAGGAAATTTGTGGCTCCTCTCAGATTCCAGAACTTTCTGCCACAGAAATGTGAGGAACATGTGTTTTTTTTGCCAAATTTTGAGGTTTGCAAAGGATTCTGGATAACAGAACCTGGTCCTGGCCCCGCAAGTCACCCCTCCTTGGATTCCCCTAGGTCTCTAGTTTTCAGAAATGCATAGGTTTGGTATTTTTCCCTAGGTGCCGGCTGAGCTAGAGGCCAAAATCTACAGGTAGGCACTTCGCAAAAAACACCTCTGTTTTCTTCCAAAAGTTTGGATGTGTCCACGTTGCGCTTTGGGGTGTTTCCTGTCGCGGGCGCTAGGCCTACCCACATAAGTAAGGTATAATTTTTATCGGGAGACTTGGGGGAACGCTGGGTGGAAGGAAATTTGTGGCTCCTCTCAGATTCCAGAACTTTCTGCCACAGAAATGTGAGGAACATGTGTTTTTTTAGCCAAATTTTGAGGTTTGCAAAGGATTCTGGATAACAGAACCTGGTCCGAGCCCCGCAACTCTCCCCATCTTGGATTCCCCTAGGTCTCTAGTTTTCAGAAATGCACAGGTTTGGTAGGTTTCCCTAGGTGCCGGCTGAGCTAGAGGCCAAAATCTACAGGTAGGCACTTCGCAAAAAACACCTGTGTTTTCTTCCAAAATTTTGGATGTGTCCACGTTGCGCTTTGGGGCGTTTCCTGTCGCGGGCGCTAGGCCTACCCACACAAGTGAGGTATCATTTTTATCGGGAGACTTGGGGGAACGCTGGGTGGAAGGACATTTGTGGCTCCTCTCAGATTCCAGAACTTTCTGCCACAGAAATGTGAGGAACTTGTGTTTTTTAGCCAAATTTTGAGGTTTGCAAAGGATTCTGGGTAACAGAACCTGGTCTGAGCCCCGCAAGTCCCCCCTCCTTGGATTCCCCTAGGTCTCTAATTTTCAGAAATGCACAGGTTTGGTAGGTTTCCCTAGGTGCCGGCTGAGCTAGAGGCCAAAATCTACAGGTAGGCGCTTCGCAAAAAAAACACCTCTGTTTTCTTCCAAAATTTTGGATGTGTCCACGTTGTGCTTTGGGCTGTTTCCTGTCGCGGGCGCTAGGCCTACCCACACAAGTGAGATATCATTTTTATCGGGAGACTTGGGGGAACGCTGGGTGGAAGGAAATTTGTGGCTCCTCTCAGATTCCAGAACTTTCTGCCACAGAAATGTGAGGAACATGTGTTTTTTTTAGCCAAATTTTGAGGTTTGCAAAGGATTCTGGGTAACAGAACCTGGTCCGAGCCCCGCAAGTCACCCCATCTTGGATTCCCCTAGGTCTCTAGTTTTCAGAAATGCATAGGTTTGGTATTTTTCCCTAGGTGCCGGCTGAGCTAGAGGCCAAAATCTACAGGTAGGCACTTCGCAAAAAACACCTCTGTTTTCTTCCAAAAGTTTGGATGTGTCCACGTTGCGCTTTGGGGTGTTTCCTGTCGCGGGCGCTAGGCCTACCCACATAAGTAAGGTATAATTTTTATCGGGAGACTTGGGGGAACGCTGGGTGGAAGGAAATTTGTGGCTCCTCTCAGATTCCAGAACTTTCTGCCACAGAAATGTGAGGAACATGTGTTTTTTTAGCCAAATTTTGAGGTTTGCAAAGGATTCTGGATAACAGAACCTGGTCCGAGCCCCGCAACTCTCCCCATCTTGGATTCCCCTAGGTCTCTAGTTTTCAGAAATGCACAGGTTTGGTAGGTTTCCCTAGGTGCCGGCTGAGCTAGAGGCCAAAATCTACAGGTAGGCACTTCGCAAAAAACACCTGTGTTTTCTTCCAAAATTTTGGATGTGTCCACGTTGCGCTTTGGGGCGTTTCCTGTCGCGGGCGCTAGGCCTACCCACACAAGTGAGGTATCATTTTTATCGGGAGACTTGGGGGAACGCTGGGTGGAAGGACATTTGTGGCTCCTCTCAGATTCCAGAACTTTCTGCCACAGAAATGTGAGGAACTTGTGTTTTTTAGCCAAATTTTGAGGTTTGCAAAGGATTCTGGGTAACAGAACCTGGTCTGAGCCCCGCAAGTCCCCCCTCCTTGGATTCCCCTAGGTCTCTAATTTTCAGAAATGCACAGGTTTGGTAGGTTTCCCTAGGTGCCGGCTGAGCTAGAGGCCAAAATCTACAGGTAGGCGCTTCGCAAAAAAAACACCTCTGTTTTCTTCCAAAATTTTGGATGTGTCCACGTTGTGCTTTGGGCTGTTTCCTGTCGCGGGCGCTAGGCCTACCCACACAAGTGAGATATCATTTTTATCGGGAGACTTGGGGGAACGCTGGGTGGAAGGAAATTTGTGGCTCCTCTCAGATTCCAGAACTTTCTGCCACAGAAATGTGAGGAACATGTGTTTTTTTAGCCACATTTTGAGGTTTGCAAAGGATTCTGGGAAACAGAACCTGGTCCGAGCCCCGCAAGTCACCCCTCCTTGGATTCCCCTAGGTCTCTAGTTTTCAGAAATGCATAGGTTTGGTAGGTTTCCCTAGGTGCCGGCTGAGCTAGAGGCAAAAATCTACAGGTAGGCACTTCGCAAAAAACACCTCTGTTTTCTTCCAAAATTTTGGATGTGTCCACGTTGCGCTTTGGGGTCTTTCCTGTCGCGGGCGCTAGGCCTACCCACATACGTAAGGTATAATTTTTATCGGGAGACTTGGGGGAACGCTGGGTGGAAGGAAATTTGTGGCTCCTCTCAGATTCCAGAACTTTCTGCCACAGAAATGTGAGGAACATGTGTTTTTTTAGCCAAATTTTGAGGTTTGCAAAGGATTCTGGATAACAGAACCTGGTCCTGGCCCCGCAAGTCACCCCTCCTTGGATTCCCCTAGGTCTCTAGTTTTCAGAAATGCATAGGTTTGGTAGGTTTCCCTAGGTGCCGGCTGAGCTATATGCCAAAATCTACAGGTAGGCACTTCGCAAAAAACAGCTCTGTTTTCTTCCAAAATTTTGGATGTGTCCACGTTGCGCTTTGGGGTGTTTCCTGTCGCGGGCGCTAGGCCTACCCACATAAGTAAGGTATAATTTTTATCGGGAGACTTGGGGGAACGCTGGGTGGAAGGAAATTTGTGGCTCCTCTCAGATTCCAGAACTTTCTGCCACAGAAATGTGAGGAACATGTGTTTTTTTAGCCAAATTTTGAGGTTTGCAAAGGATTCTGGATAACAGAACCTGGTCCGAGCCCCGCAAGTCTCCCCATCTTGGATTCCCCTAGGTCTCTAGTTTTCAGAAATGCACAGGTTTGGTAGGTTTCCCTAGGTGCCGGCTGAGCTAGAGGCCAAAATCTACAGGTAGGCACTTCGCAAAAAACACCTGTGTTTTCTTCCAAAATTTTGGATGTGTCCACGTTGCGCTTTGGGGCGTTTCCTGTCGCGGGCGCTAGGCCTACCCACACAAGTGAGGTATCATTTTTATCGGGAGACTTGGGGGAACGCTGGGTGGAAGGAAATTTGTGGCTCCTCTCAGATTCCAGAACTTTCTGCCACAGAAATGTGAGGAACATGTGTTTTTTTAGCCAAATTTTGAGGTTTGCAAAGGATTCTGGATAACAGAACCTGGTCCTGGCCCCGCAAGTCACCCCTCCTTGGATTCCCCTAGGTCTCTAGTTTTCAGAAATGCATAGGTTTGGTAGGTTTCCCTAGGTGCCCGCTGAGCTAGAGGCCAAAATCTACAGGTAGGCACTTCGTAAAAAACACCTCTGTTTTCTTCCAAAATTTTGGATGTGTCCACGTTGCGCTTTGGGGTGTTTCCTGTCGCGGGCGCTAGGCCTACCCACATAAGTAAGGTATAATTTTTATCGGGAGACTTGGGGGAACGCTGGGTGGAAGGAAATTTGTGGCTCCTCTCAGATTCCAGAACTTTCTGCCACAGAAATGTGAGGAACATGTGTTTTTTTAGCCAAATTTTGAGGTTTGCAAAGGATTCTGGATAACAGAACCTGGTCCGAGCCCCGCAAGTCTCCCCATCTTGGATTCCCCTAGGTCTCTAGTTTTCAGAAATGTACAGGTTTGGTAGGTTTCCCTAGGTGCCGGCTGAGCTAGAGGCCAAAATCTACAGGTAGGCACTTCGCAAAAAACACCTGTGATTTCTTCCAAAATTTTGGATGTGTCCACGTTGCGCTTTGGGGCGTTTCCTGTCGCGGGCGCTAGGCCTACCCACACAAGTGAGGTATCATTTTTATCGGGAGAGTTGGGGGAACGCTGGGTGGAAGGAAATTCGTGGCTCCTCTCAGATTCCAGAACTTTCTGCCACAGAAATGTGAGGACCATGTGTTTTTTTAGCCAAAGTTTGAGGTTTGCAAAGGATTCTGGGTAACAGAACCTGGTCCGAGCCCCGCAAGTCACCCCATCTTGGATTCCCCTAGGTCTCTAATTTTCAGAAATGCACAGGTTTGGTAGGTTTCCCTCGGTGCCGGCTGAGCTAGAGGCCAAAATCTACAGGTAGGCACTTCGCAAAAAACACCTGTGTTTACTTCCAAAATTTTGGATGTGTCCACGTTGCGCTTTGGGGCGTTTCCTGTCGCGGGCGCTAGGCCTACCCACACAAGTGAGGTATCATTTTTATCGGGAGACTTGGGGGAATGCTGGGTGGAAGGAAATTTGTGGCTCCTCTCAGATTCCAGAACTTTCTGCCACAGAAATGTAAGGAACATGTGTTTTTTTAGCCAAATTTTGAAGTTTGCAAAGGATTCTGGGTAACAGAACCTGGTCCGAGCCCTGCAAGTCACCCCATCTTGGATTCCCCTAGATCTCTAGTTTTCAGAAATGCACAGGTTTGGTAGGTTTCCCTAGGTGCCGGCTGAGCTAGAGGCCAAAATCTACAGGTAGGCAGTTCGCAAAAAACACCTCTGTTTTCTTCCAAAAGTTTGGATGTGTCCACGTTCCGCTTTGGGGTGTTTCCTGTCGCGGGCGCTAGGCCTACCCACACAAGTGAGGTATCATTTTTATCGGGAGACTTTGGGGAACGCTGGGTGGAAGGAAATTTGTGGCTCCTCTCAGATTCCAGAACTTTCTGCCACAGAAATGTGAGGAACATGTGTTTTTTTAGCCAAATTTTGAGGTTTGCAAAGGATTCTGGGTAACAGAACCTGGTTTGAGCCCCGCAAGTCTCCCCATCTTGGATTCCCCTAGGTCTCTAGTTTTCAGAAATGCACAGGTTTGGTAGGTTTCCCTAGGTGCCGGCTGAGCTAGAGGCCAAAATCTACAGGTAGGCACTTTGCAAAAAACACCTCTGTTTTCTTCCAAAATTTTGGATGTGTCCACGTTGCGCTTTGGGGCGTTTCCTGACGCGGGCGCTAGGCCTACCCACACAAGTGAGGTATCATTTTTATCGGGAGAGTTGGGGGAACACTGGGTGGAAGGAAATTTGTGGCTCCTCTCAGATTCCAGAACTTTCTGCCACAGAAATGTGAGGACCATGTGTTTTTTTAGCCAAAGTTTGAGGTTTGCAAAGGATTCTGGGTAACAGAACCTGGTCCAAGCCCCGCAAGTCACCCCATCTTGGATTCCCCTAGGTCTCTAGTTTTCAGAAATGCACAGGTTTGGTAGGTTTCCACAGGTGCCGGCTGAGCTAGAGGCCAAAATCTACAGGTAGGCACTTCGCAAAAAACACCTCTGTTTTCTTCCAAAATTTTGGATGTGTCCACGTTGCGCTTTGGGGTGTTTCCTGTCGCGGGCGCTAGGCCTACCCACACAAGTGAGGTATCATTTTTATCGGGAGACTTGGGGGAACGCTGGGTGGAAGGACATTTGTGGCTCCTCTCAGATTCCAGAACTTTCTGCCACAGAAATGTGAGGAACTTGTGTTTTTTAGCCAAATTTTGAGGTTTGCAAAGGATTCTGGGTAACAGAACCTGGTCCGAGCCCCGCAAGTCACCCCTCCTTGGATTCCCCTAGGTCTCTAGTTTTCAGAAATGCACAGGTTTGGTAGGTTTCCCTAGGTGCCGGCTGAGCTAGAGGCCAAAATCTACAGGTAGGCACTTCGCAAAAAACACCTGTGTTTTCTTCCAAAATTTTGGATGTGTCCACGTTGCGCTTTGGGGCGTTTCCTGTCGCGGGCGCTAGGCCTACCCACACAAGTGAGGTATCATTTTTATCGGGAGAGTTGGGGGAACGCTGGGTGGAAGGAAATTCGTGGCTCCTCTCAGATTCCAGAACTTTCTGCCACAGAAATGTGAGGACCATGTGTTTTTTTAGCCAAAGTTTGAGGTTTGCAAAGGATTCTGGGTAACAGAACCTGGTCCGAGCCCCGCAAGTCACCCCATCTTGGATTCCCCTAGGTCTCTAATTTTCAGAAATGCACAGGTTTGGTAGGTTTCCCTCGGTGCCGGCTGAGCTAGAGGCCAAAATCTACAGGTAGGCACTTCGCAAAAAACACCTGTGTTTACTTCCAAAATTTTGGATGTGTCCACGTTGCGCTTTGGGGCGTTTCCTGTCGCGGGCGCTAGGCCTACCCACACAAGTGAGGTATCATTTTTATCGGGAGACTTGGGGGAATGCTGGGTGGAAGGAAATTTGTGGCTCCTCTCAGATTCCAGAACTTTCTGCCACAGAAATGTAAGGAACATGTGTTTTTTTAGCCAAATTTTGAAGTTTGCAAAGGATTCTGGGTAACAGAACCTGGTCCGAGCCCTGCAAGTCACCCCATCTTGGATTCCCCTAGATCTCTAGTTTTCAGAAATGCACAGGTTTGGTAGGTTTCCCTAGGTGCCGGCTGAGCTAGAGGCCAAAATCTACAGGTAGGCAGTTCGCAAAAAACACCTCTGTTTTCTTCCAAAAGTTTGGATGTGTCCACGTTCCGCTTTGGGGTGTTTCCTGTCGCGGGCGCTAGGCCTACCCACACAAGTGAGGTATCATTTTTATCGGGAGACTTTGGGGAACGCTGGGTGGAAGGAAATTTGTGGCTCCTCTCAGATTCCAGAACTTTCTGCCACAGAAATGTGAGGAACATGTGTTTTTTTAGCCAAATTTTGAGGTTTGCAAAGGATTCTGGGTAACAGAACCTAGTTTGAGCCCCGCAAGTCTCCCCATCTTGGATTCCCCTAGGTCTCTAGTTTTCAGAAATGCACAGGTTTGGTAGGTTTCCCTAGGTGCCAGCTGAGCTAGAGGCCAAAATCTACAGGTAGGCACTTCGCAAAAAACACCTCTGTTTTCTTCCAAAATTTTGGATGTGTCCACGTTGCGCTTTGGGGCGTTTCCTGACGCGGGCGCTAGGCCTACCCACACAAGTGAGGTATCATTTTTATCGGGAGAGTTGGGGGAACACTGGGTGGAAGGAAATTTGTGGCTCCTCTCAGATTCCAGAACTTTCTGCCACAGAAATGTGAGGACCATGTGTTTTTTTAGCCAAAGTTTGAGGTTTGCAAAGGATTCTGGGTAACAGAACCTGGTCCAAGCCCCGCAAGTCACCCCATCTTGGATTCCCCTAGGTCTCTAGTTTTCAGAAATGCACAGGTTTGGTAGGTTTCCACAGGTGCCGGCTGAGCTAGAGGCCAAAATCTACAGGTAGGCACTTCGCAAAAAACACCTCCGTTTTCTTCCAAAATTTTGGATGTGTCCACGTTGCGCTTTGGGGTGTTTCCAGTCGCGGGCGCTAGGCCTACCCACACAAGTGAGGTATCATTTTTATCGGGAGACTTGGGGGAACGCTGGGTGGAAGGACATTTGTGGCTCCTCTCAGATTCCAGAACTTTCTGCCACAGAAATGTGAGGAACTTGTGTTTTTTAGCCAAATTTTGAGGTTTGCAAAGGATTCTGGGTAACAGAACCTGGTCCGAGCCCCGCAAGTCACCCCTCCTTGGATTCCCCTAGGTCTCTAGTTTTCAGAAATGCACAGGTTTGGTAGGTTTCCCTAGGTGCCGGCTGAGCTAGAGGCCAAAATCTACAGGTAGGCACTTTGCAAAAAAAACACCTCTGTTTTCTTCCAAAATTTTGGATGTGTCCACGTTGCGCTTTGGGCTGTTTCCTGTCGCGGGCGCTAGGCCTACCCACACAAGTGAGATATCATGTTTATCGGGAGACTTGGGGGAACGCTGGGTGGAAGGAAATTTGTGGCTCCTCTCAGATTCCAGAACTTTCTGCCACAGAAATGTGAGGAACATGTGTTTTTTTAGCCACATTTTGAGGTTTGCAAAGGATTCTGGGTAACAGAACCTGGTCCGAGCCCCGCAAGTCACCCCTCCTTGGATTCCCCTAGGTCTCTAGTTTTCAGAAATGCACAGGTTTGGTAGGTTTCCCTAGGTGCCGGTTGAGCTGGAGGCCAAAATCTACAGGTAGGCACTTCGCAAAAAACACCTCTGTTTTCTCCCAAAATTTTGGATGTGTCCACGTTGCGCTTTGGGGTGTTTCCTGTCGCGGGCGCTAGGCCTACCCACACAAGTGAGATATCATTTTTATCGGGAGACTTGGGGGAACGCTGGGTGGAAGGAAATTTGTGGCTCCTCTCAGATTCCAGAACTTTCTGCCACAGAAATGTGAGGAACATGTGTTTTTTTTGCCAAATTTTGAGGTTTGCAAAGGATTCTGGATAACAGAACCTGGTCCTGGCCCCGCAAGTCACCCCTCCTTGGATTCCCCTAGGTCTCTAGTTTTCAGAAATGCATAGGTTTGGTAGGTTTCCCTAGGTGCCGGCTGAGCTAGAGGCCAAAATCTACAGGTAGGCACTTCGCAAAAAACACCTGTGTTTTCTTCCAAAATTTTGGATGTGTCCACGTTGCGCTTTGGGGCGTTTCCTGTCGCGGGCGCTAGGCCTACCCACACAAGTGAGGTATCATTTTTATCGGGAGACTTGGGGGAACGCTGGGTGGAAGGACATTTGTGGCTCCTCTCAGATTCCAGAACTTTCTGCCACAGAAATTTGAGGAACATGTTTTTTTTTAACCAAATTTTGAGGGTTGCAAAGGATTCTGGGTAACAGAACCTGGTCCGAGCCCCGCAAGTCACCCCATCTTGGATTCCCCTAGGTCTCTAGTTTTCCGAAATGCACAGGTTTGGTAGGTTTCCCTAGGTGCCGGCTGAGCTAGAGGCCAAAATCTACAGGTAGGCACTTCGCAAAAAACGCCTCTGTTTTCTTCCAAAAGTTTGGATGTGTCCACGTTGCGCTTTGGGGTGTTTCCTGTCGCGGGCGCTAGGCCTACCCACACAAGTGAGGTATCATTTTTATCGGGAGACTTGGGGGAACGCTGGGTGGAAGGAAATTTGTGGCTCCTCTCAGATTCCAGAACTTTCTGCCACAGAAATGTGAGGAACATGTGTTTTTTTAGCCAAATTTTGAGGTTTGCAAAGGATTCTGGATAACAGAACCTGGTCCGAGCCCCGCAAGTCTCCCCATCTTGGATTCCCCTAGGTCTCTAGTTTTCAGAAATGCACAGGTTTGGTAGGTTTCCCTAGGTGCCGGCTGAGCTAGAGGCCAAAATCTACAGGTAGGCACTTCGCAAAAAACACCTGTGTTTTCTTCCAAAATTTTGGATGTGTCCACGTTGCGCTTTGGGGCGTTTCCTGTCGCGGGCGCTAGGCCTACCCACACAAGTGAGGTATCATTTTTATCGGGAGACTTGGGGGAACGCTGGGTGGAAGGACATTTGTGGCTCCTCTCAGATTCCAGAACTTTCTGCCACAGAAATGTGAGGAACTTGTGTTTTTTAGCCAAATTTTGAGGTTTGCAAAGGATTCTGGGTAACAGAACCTGGTCCGAGCCCCGCAAGTCCCCCCTCCTTGGATTCCCCTAGGTCTCTAATTTTCAGAAATGCACAGGTTTGGTAGGTTTCCCTAGGTGCCGGCTGAGCTAGAGGCCAAAATCTACAGGTAGGCGCTTCGCAAAAAAAACACCTCTGTTTTCTTCCAAAATTTTGGATGTGTCCACGTTGCGCTTTGGGCTGTTTCCTGTCGCGGGCGCTAGGCCTACCCACACAAGTGAGATATCATTTTTATCGGGAGACTTGGGGGAACGCTGGGTGGAAGGAAATTTGTGGCTCCTCTCAGATTCCAGAACTTTCTGCCACAGAAATGTGAGGAACATGTGTTTTTTTAGCCACATTTTGAGGTTTGCAAAGGATTCTGGGAAACAGAACCTGGTCCGAGCCCCGCAAGTCACCCCTCCTTGGATTCCCCTAGGTCTCTAGTTTTCAGAAATGCATAGGTTTGGTAGGTTTCCCTAGGTGCCGGCTGAGCTATAGGCAAAAATCTACAGGTAGGCACTTCGCAAAAAACACCTCTGTTTTCTTCCAAAATTTTGGATGTGTCCACGTTGCGCTTTGGGGTGTTTCCTGTCGCGGGCGCTAGGCCTACCCACATAAGTAAGGTATAATTTTTATCGGGAGACTTGGGGGAACGCTGGGTGGAAGGAAATTTGTGGCTCCTCTCAGATTCCAGAACTTTCTGCCACAGAAATGTGAGGAACATGTGTTTTTTTAGCCAAATTTTGAGGTTTGCAAAGGATTCTGGATAACAGAACCTGGTCCTGGCCCCGCAAGTCACCCCTCCTTGGATTCCCCTAGGTCTCTAGTTTTCAGAAATGCATAGGTTTGGTAGGTTTCCCTAGGTGCCGGCTGAGCTAGAGGCCAAAATCTACAGGTAGGCACTTCGCAAAAAACACCTCTGTTTTCTTCCAAAATTTTGGATGTGTCCACGTTGCGCTTTGGGGTGTTTCCTGTCGCGGGCGCTAGGCCTACCCACATAAGTAAGGTATAATTTTTATCGGGAGACTTGGGGGAACGCTGGGTGGAAGGAAATTTGTGGCTCCTCTCAGATTCCAGAACTTTCTGCCACAGAAATTTGAGGAACATGTTTTTTTTTAACCAAATTTTGAGGTTTGCAAAGGATTCTGGGTAACAGAACCTGGTCCGAGCCCCGCAAGTCACCCCATCTTGGATTCCCCTAGGTCTCTAGTTTTCCGAAATGCACAGGTTTGGTAGGTTTCCCTAGGTGCCGGCTGAGCTAGAGGCCAAAATCTACAGGTAGGCACTTCGCAAAAAACACCTCTGTTTTCTTCCAAAAGTTTGGATGTGTCCACGTTGCGCTTTGGGGTGTTTCCTGTCGCGGGCGCTAGGCCTACCCACACAAGTGAGGTATCATTTTTATCGGGAGACTTGGGGGAACGCTGGGTGGAAGGAAATTTGTGGCTCCTCTCAGATTCCAGAACTTTCTGCCACAGAAATGTGAGGAACATGTGTTTTTTTAGCCAAATTTTGAGGTTTGCAAAGGATTCTGGATAACAGAACCTGGTCCGAGCCCCGCAAGTCTCCCCATCTTGGATTCCCCTAGGTCTCTAGTTTTCAGAAATGCACAGGTTTGGTAGGTTTCCCTAGGAGCCGGCTGAGCTAGAGGCCAAAATCTACAGGTAGGCACTTCGCAAAAAACACCTGTGTTTTCTTCCAAAATTTTGGATGTGTCCACGTTGCGCTTTGGGGCGTTTCCTGTCGCGGGCGCTAGGCCTACCCACACAAGTGAGGTATCATTTTTATCGGGAGACTTGGGGGAACGCTGGGTGGAAGGACATTTGTGGCTCCTCTCAGATTCCAGAACTTTCTGCCACAGAAATGTGAGGAACTTGTGTTTTTTAGCCAAATTTTGAGGTTTGCAAAGGATTCTGGGTAACAGAACCTGGTCCGAGCCCCGCAAGTCTCCCCATCTTGGATTCCCCTAGGTCTCTAGTTTTCAGAAATGCACAGGTTTGGTAGGTTTCCCTAGGTGCCGGCTGAGCTAGAGGCCAAAATCTACAGGTAGGCACTTCGCAAAAAACACCTGTGTTTTCTTCCAAAATTTTGGATGTGTCCACGTTGCGCTTTGGGGCGTTTCCTGTCGCGGGCGCTAGGCCTACCCACACAAGTGAGGTATCATTTTTATCGGGAGACTTGGGGGAACGCTGGGTGGAAGGAAATTTGTGGCTCCTCTCAGATTCCAGAACTTTCTGCCACAGAAATGTGAGGAACATGTGTTTTTTTAGCCACATTTTGAGGTTTGCAAAGGATTCTGGGAAACAGAACCTGGTCCGAGCCCCGCAAGTCACCCCTCCTTGGATTCCCCTAGGTCTCTAGTTTTCAGAAATGCATAGGTTTGGTAGGTTTCCCTAGGTGCCGGCTGAGCTAGAGGCCAAAATCTACAGGTAGGCACTTCGCAAAAAACACCTCTGTTTTCTTCCAAAAGTTTGGATGTGTCCACGTTGCGCTTTGGGGTGTTTCCTGTCGCGGGCGCTAGGCCTACCCACACAAGTGAGGTATCATTTTTATCGGGAGACTTGGGGGAACGCTGGGTGGAAGGAAATTTGTGGCTCCTCTCAGATTCCATAACTTTCTGCCACAGAAATGTGAGGAACATGTGTTTTTTTAGCCAAATTTTGAGGTTTGCAAAGGATTCTGGATAACAGAACCTGGTCCGAGCCCCGCAAGTCTCCCCATTTTGGATTCCCCTAGGTCTCTAGTTTTCAGAAA
The DNA here is from genome assembly GCF_031143425.1 of Pleurodeles waltl. Lineage (NCBI taxonomy): Eukaryota > Metazoa > Chordata > Amphibia > Caudata > Salamandridae > Pleurodeles > Pleurodeles waltl. Next base: position 4,586,095 of record NC_090439.1, read on the forward strand.
GGCACAGGTTTGGTAGGTTTCCCTAGGTGCCGGCTGAGCTAGAGGCCAAAATCTACAGGTAGGCACTTCGCAAAAAACACCTGTGTTTTCTTCCAAAATTTTGGATGTGTCCACGTTGCGCTTTGGGGCGTTTCCTGTCGCGGGCGCTAGGCCTACCCACACAAGTGAGGTATCATTTTTATCGGGAGACTTGGGGGAACGCTGGGTGGAAGGACATTTGTGGCTCCTCTCAGATTCCAGAACTTTCCGCCACAGAAATGTGAGGAACTTGTGTTTTTTAGCCAAATTTTGAGGTTTGCAAAGGATTCTGGGTAACAGAACCTGGTCCGAGCCCCGCAAGTCACCCCTCCTTGGATTCCCCTAGGTCTCTAGTTTTCAGAAATGCACAGGTTTGGTAGGTTTCCCTAGGTGCCAGTTGAGCTGGAGGCCAAAATCTACAGGTAGGCACTTCGCAAAAAACACCTCTGTTTTCTCCCAAAATTTTGGATGTGTCCACGTTGCGCTTTGGGGTGTTTCCTGTCGTGGGCGCTAGGCCTACCCACACAAGTGAGATATCATTTTTATCGGGAGACTTGGGGGAACGCTGGGTGGAAGGAAATTTGTGGCTCCTCTCAGATTCCAGAACTTTCTGCCACAGAAATGTGAGGAACATGTGTTTTTTTAGCCAAATTTTGAGGTTTGCAAAGGATTCTGGATAACAGAACCTGGTCCTGGCCCCGCAAGTCACCCCTCCTTGGATTCCCCTAGGTCTCTAGTTTTCAGAAATGCATAGGTTTGGTAGGTTTCCCTAGGTGCCGGCTGAGCTAGAGGCCAAAATCTACAGGTAGGCACTTCGCAAAAAACACCTCTGTTTTCTCCCAAAATTTTGGATGTGTCCACGTTGCGCTTTGGGGTGTTTCCTGTCGCGGGCGCTAGGCCTACCCACACAAGTGAGATATCATTTTTATCGGGAGACTTGGGGGAACGCTGGGTGGAAGGAAATTTGTGGCTCCTCTCAGATTCCAGAACTTTCTGCCACAGAAATGTGAGGAACATGTGTTTTTTTAGCCAAATTTTGAGGTTTGCAAAGGATTCTGGATAACAGAACCTGGTCCGAGCCCCGCAAGTCTCCCCATCTTGGATTCCCCTAGGTCTCTAGTTTTCAGAAATGCACAGGTTTGGTAGGTTTCCCTAGGTGCCGGCTGAGCTAGAGGCCAAAATCTACAGGTAGGCGCTTCGCAAAAAAAACACCTCTGTTTTCTTCCAAAATTTTGGATGTGTCCACGTTGCGCTTTGGGCTGTTTCCTGTCGTGGGCGCTAGGCCTACCCACACAAGTGAGGTATCATTTTTATCGGGAGACTTGGGGGAACGCTGGGTGGAAGGAAATTTGTGGCTCCTCTCAGATTCCAGAACTTTCTTCCACAGAAATGTGAGGACCATGTGTTTTTTTAGCCAAATTTTGAGGTTTGCAAAGGATTCTGGGTAACAGAACCTGGTCCGAGCCCCGCAAGTCACCCCATCTTGGATTCCCCTAGGTCTCTAGTTTTCAAAAATGCACAGGTTTGGTAGGTTTCCCTAGGTGCCGGCTGAGCTAGAGGCCAAAATCTACAGGTAGGCACTTCGCAAAAAACACCTGTGTTTTCTTCCAAAATGTTGGATGTGTCCACGTTGCGCTTTGGGGCGTTTCCTGTCGCGGGCGCTAGGCCTACCTACACAAGTGAGGTATCATTTTTATCAGGAGACTTGGGGGAACGCTGGGTGGAAGGAAATTTGTGGCTCCTCTCAGATTCCAGAACTTTCTGCCACAGAAATGTGAGGAACATGTGTTTTTTTTAGCCAAATTTTGAGGTTTCCAAACGATTTTGTGTAACAGAACCTGGTCCGAGCCCCGCAAGTCACCCCTCCTTGGATTACCCTAGGTCTCTAGTTTTCAGAAATGCACAGGTTTGGTAGGTTTCCCTAGGTGCCGGCTGAGCTAGAGGCCAAAATCTACAGGTAGGCACTTCGCAAAAAACACCTGTGTTTACTTCCAAAATTTTGGATGTGTCCACGTTGCGCTTTGGGGCGTTTCCTGTCGCGGGCGCTAGGCCTACCCACACAAGTGAGGTATCATTTTTATCGGGAGACTTGGGGGAATGCTGGGTGGAAGGAAATTTGTGGCTCCTCTCAGATTCCAGAACTTTCTGCCACAGAAATGTAAGGAACATGTGTTTTTTTAGCCAAATTTTGAAGTTTGCGAAGGATTCTGGGTAACAGAACCTGGTCCGAGCCCTGCAAGTCACCCCATCTTGGATTCCCCTAGATCTCTAGTTTTCAGAAATGCACAGGTTTGGTAGGTTTCCCTAGGTGCCGGCTGAGCTAGAGGCCAAAATCTACAGGTAGGCACTTCGCAAAAAACACCTCTGTTTTCTTCCAAAAGTTTGGATGTGTCCACGTTCCGCTTTGGGGTGTTTCCTGTCGCGGGCGCTAGGCCTACCCACACAAGTGAGGTATCATTTTTATCGGGAGACTTTGGGGAACGCTGGGTGGAAGGAAATTTGTGGCTCCTCTCAGATTCCAGAACTTTCTGCCACAGAAATGTGAGGAACATGTGTTTTTTTAGCCAAATTTTGAGGTTTGCAAAGGATTCTGGGTAACAGAACCTGGTCCGAGCCCCGCAAGTCTCCCCATCTTGGATTCCCCTAGGTCTCTAGTTTTCAGAAATGCACAGGTTTGGTAGGTTTCCCTAGGTGCCGGCTGAGCTAGAGGCCAAAATCTACAGGTAGGCACTTCGCAAAAAACACCTCTGTTTTCTTCCAAAATTTTGGATGTGTCCACGTTGCGCTTTGGGGCGTTTCCTGACGCGGGCGCTAGGCCTACCCACACAAGTGAGGTATCATTTTTATCGGGAGAGTTGGGGGAACACTGGGTGGAAGGAAATTTGTGGCTCCTCTAAGATTCCAGAACTTTCTGCCACAGAAATGTGAGGACCATGTGTTTTTTTAGCCAAAGTTTGAGGTTTGCAAAGGATTCTGGGTAACAGAACCTGGTCCAAGCCCCGCAAGTCACCCCATCTTGGATTCCCCTAGGTCTCTAGTTTTCAGAAATGCACAGGTTTGGTAGGTTTCCCTCGGGCCGGCTGAGCTAGAGGCCAAAATCTACAGGTAGGCACTTCGCAAAAAACACCTGTGTTTTCTTCCAAAATGTTGGATGTGTCCACGTTGCGCTTTGGG